>NC_132892.1:2171385-2203885 GCF_030463535.1 Salminus brasiliensis | reverse complement strand
CTGTTAAATGTTTAATGGACCTTCAACTAGCCAGCTTATGAGCGTTTTACAGACTAGCGTCTGACAGAATAGCCAGGGGAATTAATGTTAGACACCAAAACAAGCAAGTCTAGTCTGTAGAACGTTCATTAGCTAGCTTGTTAAAGGTCCTTTAAATGTTTAACTAGCTTCTCTGCAAAACGTTAAACGTTCAACTACCGAGCTAACGAGCATTTTATAGACTAGCGTCTGAGAGATTAGCATCGTAGAATTAATGTAAGGCACCAAAACAAGCAAAGCTAGTCTGTTAAATGTTTAATGGACCGTCAACTAGCTAGCTTATGAGCGTTTTACGGACTAGCGTCTGACAGATTAGCCAGGGGAATTAATGTTAGACAATGTTATAATCTGAACCAAATATATCAAAATATTGATTAATTTCTTTACAATTCTTAAAGTTGTGTTGTATCACGTAATCACTTCATATATAAAAATAATGACTTATTTTATCAAAATCTGACCTTGAAACTTGACCTTGATACTTTCAAGCACATGTAACTTTGTATATCACTATATTTTATATATATATATATATATATATTGTTGTTGTTGTTTTTATTTGATTGTTATTCGTTATATAGACTGTATGAGTGACTGGGCTGCTTGGGAACTTCCAGTGTAATATTTCCGGACAGATATTTCTCTGGTGGGTTTTCTTTCGTTCTTTATTTATCTATATATTTATCTATTTATATATCTGTATATCACTTTCACCAGGCAGTTGTGGCACCTGGAGGAGTTGTACAGTCCGGCAGTTTTAGCCGTTCTGATCAGAGAGCACGTTCCGTCGGCCACTTTCTGAAGAGAACCTTGTTTTTCGTGACGTTAATAGTGTGGAATAGTCTGAGCTGTGCCGTGGAGACAACCCTTAGCTTTTCTGTGGTGAGATGCTGTGTAGCCTACAGCCTTTTTGATGCCTCACAGTACAGCGGCGATGCGCTAGTGCAGCAGCATGTGTGGTTATTTATTTATGGTTTATATATTTACAGCTTGTTTATGTATGTGTTGTTTTTACTGTATGGATTATGAGGTGCACACCCCTGCCCCCTCCACCATTTTTCCCACTATGTCGTTCTGACATTTCCAAATACAGAAGAGCAGGTGATCCAGGGTGATGCTACTACTACTACTCTACTACTGCTTCAGATCTGAGAGGCAGTGTGCACGGATACGTTAATAGATGCAGAGCATGAATTATGATATTTTTCAGCCGGAAAAAAAGAAAAAGCTTGTCTGCAGGCCATTCTGTCATCTAGATGTGACAGTAGACATGATTTTATTATGTTTTTTTTTTCCCTGTGTTTATTGTTATCGAAAATGTATTATGAACTTTTATTTCCAATTGTTGCCTGGAAATATTCTGGGAATAAGTATATATATATTTTATATATATAATCTGAACCAAATATATCAAAATATTGATTAATTTCTTTACAATTCTTAAAATTGTGTTGTATGTATCACGAAATCACTTCATATATAAAAATAATGACTTTTTTTTTATCAAAATCTGGCCTTGAAACTT
Organism: Salminus brasiliensis; assembly: GCF_030463535.1. NCBI lineage: Eukaryota > Metazoa > Chordata > Actinopteri > Characiformes > Bryconidae > Salminus > Salminus brasiliensis. The sequence goes on along the minus strand of NC_132892.1, from coordinate 2,202,321 downwards.
GACCTTGATACTTTCAAGCACATGTAACTTTGTATATCACTATATTTTTATATATATATATATATATATATATATATATATATATATATACATTTATATATATATTGTTGTTGTTTTTATTTAAAAATAACATTTTATTTTATCATTGCCCTAGGATCGTGAAAGAAATAAGTGGAGAAATAAATAGTAATAGTAATAATAATAATAATAAAGATTTCAAAAACGTTTGGCTCAACATCAAAATAATAACTAATCTTGTAATAACATTTTACTCAGTCATTTACTCAATCTTAGTATCTTGAAAGAATTATTTTTATTATTGAATATTATATATTTTTGCTTAATATATTAAAATATTGACTAATGTCTTTAAAAGCTTACTTGAAAATATCACCTGCTGATTGGACAAATCACCCTCTGCCTCGACTGTGGACGTTATATATCCAGAGTTATATGCTAAAACTCATTGTTTCACTCTGTACTGTACTCTGTTGTGTAATTATCTAGCATAGCTATGCTCACTTTTGTATCTGTTTTATTGCTTACTAAGTTAGCCAGCATGCTAATCGCTAAGTTAGCTCCTCGGCTGAGGGGAGCTGAACACATAAGTTACCTGAAATCAACAAACACAGCAGGCACGTGCAGTTTTACGCTAAAGCTGGAGGGTGTGGTATTGTACTGTGGTAATGCTGTCGTCCATTTACCTCGGAGGTCGGAGGTCGGCATTTCAAGGAGAATCTAACCAAAAAATGTCTTGTTTTTTATATCCCAGCCTGTAGCACCATTAGACACCCGTCCACAGATAGACGTTGGACAGTGTATAATGTTAATGGTAATCTGTATAACACCACTGCTTTTACTACTGTTGATGTGTGAGGCGGCCATCTTGGATTTGGAACGTGGGGTTGGTGAGACTCCCTCGACTTTCCGAGTAGGAAATCCGATTTGGGGTTGGCGTACCGGTTGAAATTTTGTACTTGAAAACGGTTGGTAGTCTGAGTATATGATGAAATGATGGAATTATGTTCACTGTTTGCAGTAGCTACATTAGCCAGCCTGCTAATTGCTAAGCTTCACCCAACAGAGGTCCAGCCATGGGATTGGAAGTCCACCCTGTTTAGTAGGGATTGGGGTGGACCTCAGCGTAAGCTTTTATGGTTGGCAAGTTAGCTGATGTTAGCGTGCTAACAGCACCAAAATTTTCGGAGACCTCAAGCGTTGGTGGCTTACTTATTTATTCCGTCCTCAAAGGGCTTCATGAGGCAGAAAGAAAGACATTTGTCTCGACACAGATTTCTCGACTCCTCGAGTGAAAAGGCGCTGTCTAAATATTGACGTGGGAAAAGATGGCGAGCGCAGCGTGAGCCAGGAACCCTCTCTGTTCAACATCTCCTAGCTTTCTCAGCCTGGAGAGAAAGCGGCCGCAGCGGCTTCAGCGAGAGGGCATTATCTCACCTCTGTCCTTCTCAGGCTTGCAGAAGGCGCTGTTCGATTCCTACGTGCCTCTCGCGCCCTCAGTGGGTTTGCATTCACAACCCAAGCAAAAAGAATTCGGGCGATATATATATATATATATGTATGTATATATATGTATATGTAGAGGGAGATGTGAATGCTATCTGTCAGGGCTAAACCGCTACAGTGGCGTGTAATCCTCTCGCGTGTGTCTTTCAGGGGACGCTGGTGGGCCGGCGACAGCGGTGAGAGTTTGGTTTTCACTTGCTGGAGGGGTTTGTGTTCCCTTCTGCTTGTAATTCCTCTCAGAAAACAAATGCCTGGGGCTTCTTTTTATATGCCGAGTGAGGAAGGGGGGGTGGTGTTGGTGGTGGAAGTTGGGGGGGGGGGGGGGGTGTGGGGGTTGGGGGTCCTCATTTTGGCTCCAGCAGCCTCCTTGGGCTGTTGGCCCGCTGCCCTCCCAGTCGGCTGTAGGCCTGAAAGTAGAGCTTCACTCAAAGACTCCATAATACCAGCAGATCTTCTCTGTTAATGGCTTTAACGGGCTTTACGCAGTATCACAGGAAACTGATTATTAATTAATGAATTAATCAATCAATCAATCAATCAAATAATTAATTACAGTTTTATCTACTGTGTAATCGCCCCAGCAGTGTGGGAATGCTCTACTTATACCCAAGCCCATACCAGTCCATCCATCAAAACAGAGCTGTGAAATGGCGTGCCTTATATTCGCTGGGATTTGCATACATGTACATTTTATTTTTCTTAGCAGTTTTTGTTGTAAATCACTGATCTATATTTAAATGTATACAGAGTTCTATACAATTAGTAATAATAATAGTAATAATGATGATGATAATAATAATAATAAGGTATTTAAAATAATGGCATTATATGTCTGTGTTGTGCACATACAGTAAAGCACAGCTAAGGAAAACAAATGAAAATAAACATTTAAATTAAAAACGAAGGTAGGTTATTTGGTGTTTAATCCTTTATTTGTGTATTTATTATGAATGAATTTATTTAGTTATTAAGTGTTTTCAGTACTTTTGTGATTCACTGAGCAGTATTTGGTGTATTTATATTCGTTTGTGCTATACAAAAAGTTAAGTAAGTAATATTTAATTTATTTATATTTATTATTATTAATCATTATCATAACAATAATAAAAATCATTCATTTTGTATTGTTCTTAATTCAATTATGTATATATATGTTTATGTATATTAATATATGTTGGTACTGATAACAATAAAAAAAATATTATAATATTATTTTATGGCCTGGAATCTGTTGTGTATCCTATCAAAGTAAAAGTGTCAGTTTTTACCCAAATACCAAACACACACACAATCTCCTCTAACTGTAAATAAATAAACAAAACACTTTCACAGCAGTGGTAGCAAAGCAGGCATTTGTGGGTGGGGCTTATTATTCACACGATTGGCTCTCTGTGGGAGCCTCAGATCAGTGGACCACTCCTGAGAACTTCGGGGACGGCAGTCAGGACTGTTTCTGTCGGCTGATTTGTTCCATTGTTTGCCGATGCCTTTCTGACCAGAGCGTAATGTAAGCTGACAGAGCAGATGGTCAGAGCTGTGCCCTCATACCACAGCGGAAGGCCCTGATCTCTGGATGTATGTCTGCGAGAGTGGGAGTGTGTGTGTGTGTGTGTGTGTGTGTTTCACTTGTTTCATAGCTCTGGCCTTGTGTCTTACACCAGAGTAGGGGGTGGGGGACGTTGGGCAGCCCTGCAGAAATATCATTGCCCTTTCCTTGAATTTAAAGGAACATAAAACTTCCCTTTAAAGAAGGTGGTGCTGATGGTGCACGACCTCAACTCCGACAGTAGCTGGGCAATAAAACAAAGCCTTTTCAACAATGGGTTTAATTATCTGTATGATTCAGGACAAGGAAACCTTGGGGATTTTCTGAAACCAGCATCCTCCAGTTTTATTGACACCTTGGTAAAGATAGCAAAATAAATAAATAAATAAATAAAAATTATCAATTATTTTTATACTCTTTTTACTCATTTTTACCAATGAACTCCAAACTCAGGGTTAAGCCCTACCATATATAACTTTAAAATATTATGGATCAGTTTCCCAGACAAGGCCTCTGTCTAGTCCTAAGCTATACCTAAGCTAGACCTTCTGGATATTCTTCATTCAAAAATTGGGAACTTTGGTCCAGAATCTTGATTTTTTTGGAGCGCATGATGATAAGATGAAGATCTTATTGGAATTGGTACATATTTATTCATTCATTTATTCATTATTTGTTAATTTAGCTTCTCTTTTTGAGTCTTTGATCTTCTCGTAGGTCTTCCCAATGAGTTTCCTGCTTTGAACCAAACTTTCATGGCTAGACGACTGGGTCAGAACCTCCCCAGAACATCAGGCAGGTCTTGTAGGATGTTCCCGGTATGCAGTGGTCAGTACCTACCAAAAATTGGTCCCAGAAATTGCCAGACCTTCTAGACTAGTTGTGTGGGGCCTAAATGGCTGTTATTTGATGATGTCACACTATTGCTCATTTACAACGCCCATATTCTGAGCCGGCGCTGACTCAAAAACACATCCTCTTGGTCTTGGTTCCTCTAAGGAATACCGCAGTGGACACCAAGTGGATCAAAAGAGCTGCACCTAGACCCCTGAGAGGCACAACCAGTGAACCGGAGGCTGGGGCAAGGGCACCCGAGGCTCACTGGTTCTCCTGGAGGTCCCACCTTACAACCTACAGGACTTAAAGATCCTGCCGCTGATGTTAGTCATGGTGCCAGAGACCACGGGACGCCTTCAGAGGTCTCGCGGAGTTGATTCGTGCCTCGAATGGAAGGTGCCGGTCTACTCCAGGGGGGGACCTACTCAATATTAGTATAGGCAAGGTCCCGCATCCATCACACTGGTCTCGTCAGTTCACTGCTCTCTCCTCACAGAGCTCCTACTGTCCGACTATTTGTGGACAGTGCAAGTTCTCACATGGTACTGTGTCTACAGCGATTGACTGCAACTGGCTAAATATAGCTAGCCACTGCTGAAGCTCTGTAGTGGAAGGGCTACTGCAACAGAGCGTTACCAGATATCTCCCACACCGCCCAGGTCCAAATCCAAATCCAGCTCTCTCCAACAGAGCTGGTTTTAGTTGTCTGGTATTGTCTGGACCGAGAAATGATCAGAGAAACACCACCTTTGTTCTCTAAGGCCGTACAGCGGTTCTCCATCCTCCGTCCGTCCAGCCCAACATGTCTAACATCCCAGACATCCTGTTTCTGTCTGGTAGATTGAAGAAGCGAAAAGGGAACGTGTGGATTTCGTGACACTGTACCGAAGAGTCACCTAGCAACAGCCTATCACGGTTCAGATCAGCGAGTCCAACCCGAACTTCCAACTCATTTCCAAAGGCTTTACTGTGACTGTTTACTCGTCGATGTTGTTTGCGTAGCTTCCCGGAGTACAGGCAGCTCCACTTCTCAGAGCTGTTTATAAATGGCAGCAGTGGCATAGCGTTCATTAATGGAATTCGCCTGGCAGGAGGGAGGCATCCAGTGACAGAACGTGCTGCTGCCGCTGATTACGGCGCAGCAGTGGGACTGGAATGCAGTGCATGTCGGTTTACACTCCTAAAGCCAGAGCTTGGGTTTGACATGCTGTGGGAGGGAACCGATTGGTTCAGCTGGGGCAGGCACCTTCTCCCTCGGTCTGTTTGCAAATACTGTGTGATTCAGGGTCCTGCTCAGTGCTATCAGCCCCTCGCCCCTCGCTCCACTCCAGTTCCCTGGAGTTCCCTTTTTTTACTGCCATCTTCCTGGCTTTTGTTTGCTTGCTGTGTATTTTTTAAGCCCCCGACCCCGGGTCCATGCCCAACATTGTGATTATGTTGGTACCTATTACGATAAATCTTGTGCAACTCAGTTCAAACCTAAACATTGAGCACTGGACATCGCATGGACCTCCATCGTTTGCTTCTGTTTGGGGGAGGCCTCAATAAGACGTCCAGAACAGTGGCTTTCAGATGACCAATGTCCAGGGATAGAGGAAGACTGGGGTCTCGAGAACCTGTTCCTGCTCCACTGTTGAGTCCTGGCCCAAAAATCATTGCGATAAATGATAATTTGCATAAATAGCATCTAATAATACAAATACGCCCTTTTAAAGAGCTCATCAGACTAGCCACTGCCACTTAGCCTAGCCTAGCGCTCCCTGGCTCCGATACAACAGGTAACAGATGCCTGTGCTGACCAGCATCACATAAAAAGTGATGTAGGGAGGAAGTGCCCACCGATCAACCAACCCCTGAGAGAGGAAGGCTGGTTGTGCTCTCTCAGGCTCCGGCTGGTGATGGCAAGCAGCGTGACTCGGGATTCGAGCCAGCGTTCCTCGGATTGTAGTGCCAGCGCCAGAATGTTAGTTCATTTCTGAACTGATTAACGGCTGATTAACGTTGTTTAAGGTGTTTTCGCTTGTGTCTGGAAAGCTGTATGGAAACATTGGCTATTCAAAACCATATAAATCATATAAACACCGTTATCCAAATTCCCACAACTCGTCTGGAATGTGCGCTCGGAAAACCTTCAGTAATTTCAATATTGCAAAAGCCAATACTGCCATAAAGCCTATTGTTCACAGCTGCCCGTCCCCTCTCCTTTGCTTTTCCATTGGTCGGCTGTACCGTTGCATCACTCCGAATGTTGTTTTAGTTTTCCGTCTTTTCCTCTTCCTCCTCCTCCTCCTCCCTGCCGTACTTCTACAGCTGTTCCCAAACCTGTCCCGCTGTATAAGTCCCGTTTTCTACCCCTTTCCTCTATTCTTCTCGCCCCTTGTTCCTTCTGGTCCCGCTATTCCTGAATCTGTCGCTGCGAATCCGTCTCTTCCTCCCATCCCTTTATTCCGCTCATCCCTCATTCCTCCTCATCCTGCTGTGAGATCATCGCTCCCCAGAGGAGGCTGTAAATATTAATGGAGCGTCACAGAGAGAGAGAGATCTCAGCTTTAGGTCCCACACTTTCTTTGGTGTGAGTGTGTGTGTGTGTGTATGTGTGTGTATATATATATGTGTGTGTGTGTGTGTGTGGAATAGCAAGTTACTATATCCCAGTATCCTGTACTTAAGAGAATGCTCAAGGACTTGTGATGTGTTTGCTTCTGAGAATAGTCGCTATATGATTGAAGTTTGAGGCAGTGTAGTCTTCAGTCAGCACCTCGGCTTCCATTCCTGACCTAACTGCTCTCGGCGGGAGTCGTACTCCCGTGTTCACTGTATTTTGTGCACTCAGGTAATGCTAATTAGCTGGAATAGTGATCAGCATGTGTAGTTTCATACGTAGCATCTTCTATTCATGAATAATCCTCAGTTCTATAAGCTTCTGAATGTAATGAATACATTTCTGATTGTAACTAGTTGTATTAGATTCTTACTGTAAATATTTATATTAGAGTCTAACTGTAAATAGATGTATTAGTATATATATATATATATATATATATATATATATATAATTAGTAATAATTGTGGTAGGTTTGCTTCCTTCAGTAAATAGTTATTTTAGATTCTAACTGTAAATAGATTAAGTATAGTAAGTTGTAACTAGTTGTATTAGATTCTTAATGTAAATGTTTACCTTAGAGTCTAACTGTAAACAGCTGTATTAATTTCTAATTGTAGTGATGTTGTTTCATCTGTAAATAGTTATGATGCCTAATAATCTAATAGTAATGGGTTCTAACTGTAAATAGTTATAATACACAGTAACCTAATAGTTATATGTTCTAAATGTAAATAATCCTATTAGATTCTATACATAATTATAATACCTAATAACCTAATGGTTATTATATATCATATATATATATATATATCATATATCATATATTTGATTCCAACTGTAAATAGATTACATTCAGTAAGTTCTTACTAGTTGTATTAGTTTCTTACTGTAAATATTAACATTAGTTACTGTCTGTAAATAGAACATTTAGATTCTAACCGTAAATAAAAATATTCGATGCTAACACTAAGTACTTACATAGTTTCATATGTAGCACTGTAATAAAACAGTGCCATTTCACAGAATTCATAAAGAACCATAAATAGTTATGTTAGGTTCTTACTGTAAACATTTATTTGAATTTATAGCTGTGAAAGTGTATATAAATACAATTGTATATGCTTATATATAACCTGCTAAATATATATATCATATATATATATATCTTTATGAGCAAACTAGCTCAGAAAGCATTTTCTATCAGGGACAAAAGTGCTGTCAACCTGCAGGGTGTTTGTGATGGAGAAGTTCAGGAAACGTGGTTATTAACATCTTTTTCCAACCATCTGCTACTGTGTCTCTCTCATTTAGTTAATTAGGACAAGAAGTCCTCAGGCTAGCCTGGATACTGTGGTTTTGTTTGTTTTGTTTTTTTTTTCTTAGAAGTGAAAGATGAAGAATGCAAGGGAGCAGCGAGTCCATCCAGGAGCCTTTGGTTATTAAGGCTGGGAAGGTTGGGTGTCTGCTGTATAGATTATTGGAAGCTTGACTTTGCCAAATTCAATCAGATGTTGACCACGTTTACCTTTTTCTAGGAAAGACGCTTTTCACCCTACACCATACACCCATGCCTTACTCTACAACGCCCACAGAAATGGACCTACCTGTCGCTGCCATGCACTGGTCCACTGGTCCAATGGTAGCATCTCTGCCGCCATTTGTATTTGTCTGCATTTCCACAGTGCCCTTAAAGGAACCCCCGCCCCTCCAGACTACCATTTATGGCTGCAGAGCATCGCAGGCGCAACTGTGCCCAATTATGAACGCTCACAATGGCATAGGCTACTTCTCGCAGGCTACGCAGTAGACTCTGCGATAAAAACAAGGCAGAAATCGGCCTTTTGAGGCTGTTGAGGCTTCTGGGTCATTATCTGTTCCGGTACCAAGGTTACTTCTTCAAAGAACGGAGTCATCAGAGTCATGGGGAGGGTAATAAATTGCCCAGTGGTCATAGTAGACAGGACGTTTGTTATTTCAGAACAACCAGTGAAGGGGTTCTTGATTTGGCTTTTGCTTTCTTTTCCTTAAGTACACTTTGAAGTAGTTTGGCTCCAGCTGAAGTACAATTCCTGAAGGCTGCTCTTAATGCGACTTCTGCCCATATTTTCCCATCAAGCCTCCAGCTGAAGTGGTACTAGATGTGACTTTGCCTTCTCTATCAAAAACGTCGGCTTTTCCAGCCAGGGAAGGCTGAGGGAAGGCCAAGAGACGACTACTTCGTAGACACACGGCGAGCGAGGGCTGGCGCATCACTGTAACAGAGAGGTAAAAGATTCCAGCGATTCTTGCCTGTCACGGGCTAAGATGGAAGACGGACACCATCTTCAATCTGACACCTGCGTGGAGGATTCGGAGCGAGGATGCTGTAATACATTGTTTTTTGTTGCAATCCTGACAACATCTAGCTGAATGCTGCTTTTTTTTTGAAGATCCTTGCCTCAGCAATGTAAGATGTGCCTGGACCAGTAGTTCTCAACTCCACTCGACTCCTGTCTCAGGGGAAAGCTCTGCACAGTGCACGGTTTGGAGCTTCCCCAGCTCCAACTGGTCTGATTCTACTCATCAGCTAATTACCAGAGCTACCTTATACCTTTTTTACCCTCCAGAAGCTGGACCAGGGGGACCAGGCAGGGGGGAAAAGTCCTGGAAATGAGAGTCTGGAGCAGGCTTCAGGTGTCAGAAAGGCTAGTTCGGAAGGAAACCTCTGCAGAACCTAATCACAGTGTTGTGGGTTCTATACCCTTGTACACTGAGCTGCCACTGCACTTAACCTTCTCTATCATTGTTCACAGGGTTGTGGGTTCAATACCTGAGCCCTTAATCCCTTTTACTCCAGGGGGGCCGTAGCAAGGCTCTGGGTTATTGTTCACGGGGTTGTGGGTTCAATACCCGAGCGCTTGTCCCCATCTGCTCTAGGGGTGCCATAGCAAGGCTCTGGGTTATTGATCCCATCTGCTCCAGGGGTGCTGTTGCAAGGCTCTGGGTTATTGTTTACAGGGTTGTGAGTTCGATACTCAAAACGACTACTGTGAAAGGTTATTGAAAGGGTTATTGATCACAGGGTTGCATTTGATACCCGAGCCCTTGACCCTATCTGCTTCAAAGGTTATTGTTCACAGGGTTGTGGGTTCAATACTCGAGCCCTTCACCCCGTCTACTCCAGGGGTGCCGTAGCAAGACTCTGGGTTATTGACCTCATCTGCTCCAGGGGTGTTGTAGCAAGGCTCTGGGTTATTGTTTACAGGGTTGTGGGTTCGATACTCAAAACGACTACTGTGAAAGGTTATTGAAAGGGTTATTGATCACAGGGTTGCATTTGATACCCGAGCCCTTGACCCTATCTGCTTCAGAGGTTATTGTTCACAGGGTTGTGGGTTCGATATCCAAAACAACCAGTTTTGTTGTACTGTACAACTAAGGATAAAAGGTACCTAAACCTAAAATCTTAATTAAATAGAGATAGATTGCTGGGTTGTTTATCACAGGGTTGTGTGTTCATTACCCATGTGCTACAAGAATAAAGGCACCATTTAACAAAATGATGATTACAGGGCCCAGTTAACCAGAGTCATTGTCATTTCAGCAACTAATATGGCTGGAAACGAGCTCCAGACACCTTCCATGGCTACTATGTCTTTTCGTTTAAGCTTGGTGGAACATGTATTTACACTGAGCCTAATGCTCACTTTGTTGATTGAGGCTTTTTCTTTTTTAATCCCCGTCCGTCTCCGCTCAAAGCCGCGAGCATCTGCGCTGCCAATTAATTTCCCACACAACACCTGTCCATTGAGATGAAGGACACGTGCCTGTGTGTGTGTGTGTGTGTGTGTGTGTGTTGCCTTTTGGCGTTTCTTGCTAGCGTGTGTAATCCGTCTTCTGTTTGAACATGTGTGTGTGTGTGTGTGTGTGTATTTGGAGGTCTACTGCATGCCGTAACGATGGACCGAAGGCCAGCCTTGGGCAGAACAATGCGAATTAGTAAAACTAGCTGCAGAGAGAAGAGGGCAGATACCGGACCCACTGTGTGTATGTTCCACGATCATCCAGAGAACCGAAGAGGGCTGTTGTCCTGAGCAGGTTGTAGAGGGTGGTGTGCTGCTGTTCGACTACCACGTTGTCTTAGAGGAGAAGTCTAGGGTTACTGTTGTCGTTTTGATCTACATTTCACTTCCACTTATTGATCACAGGGTTGTGGGTTCTATACCAATGTACACTGAGCTGCCACTTAACCTTCTCTGCTCCAAGGGTGCCGTAGCAAGGCTCTGGGTTATTTTTCGCAGGCTTGTGGGTTCAATACCCGAGTCCTTGACCCCATCTGCTTCAGTGGTGTTGTAGCAAGGCTCTGGGTTATTGTTCTCAGGGTTGTGGGTTCAATCCTGAGCTCTTGACCCTGTTTTGACCAGGGGTGCTGTAGCAAGGCTCTCTCTAGGTTATTGTTCACAGGGTTGTGGGTTTGATACATGAGCCCTTAACAGTCTCTGCTCCAGGGGTTCTAAAACAAGGCTATGGGTTATTGTTCACAGGGTTGTAGGTTCGATACCTGAGCCCTTGACCCTGTCTGGTGCAGGGGTATTGTAGCGAGGCTCTTTCTAGGTTATTGTTCACAGAGTTGTGGGTTCAAGACCCAAGCCCTTGATCAATGCCTGCTTATTATTATGTACCAGATGCTCTAAAAGGCATGCACACAAAGATTCTCAACCTACACTATGGGCAAAAGTATTGGGACACCTGTGCATTGATTGTGCCTTCCTGTTGTGATTGGTCTAACTTTCTCTCTGTCCAGGGAAGAAGGCCTTCTACTAGATTCTGGAGGAGCACAGCTCAATGCTGGGGGGCTTTATACCCCTCTAGCCCACGCCTTGCATTAGGCAACTTGGTGCCGATAGGTTCATCAGGTTCAACAGAGTCCTATTCTATTGGTGGTACTTCTTTACAGGAACTAGGCTGAATGCATTCATTAGAAGGGGTGTCCACAAACTTTTGGCCATATAGTGTCTATATGCACTCTTTTGAACTGCAGCTTGATTAAGTCCTTAATTAAGTCTGTAGTTGTGCTGGCAGTGCTGCTAATGCTGTCTCTGTCTCCCTTTGTCTTCCTCCGAACCACACACACACACACACACACACACACACACACACACACAGCGCTCTGAAGCATTCCTGGCTTCCTCCAGGTCCTACGTCCCCACAGCAACTGGGCAGTTCTAGTCACCCAGTGAAGACGTTACTGGTGTCAGATGGTTCGGCACTGGTGCTACGAAGCTAAGGAATAAGGCTGGTAATTTAGATGCATCACTAACAGCACAAACACTTAGCACTCGCGCCAGCCAAAATAAAAGCTACTAAAACAAACAAATAAACAGACCATGTCAAAATAAAAGCCACTAATACAAACAAACCAAAGGACCAGGTCAAAATAAAAGCCACAACTACAAACGAATGAATGGACCATGTCAAAATAAAAGCCACTAATACAAACGAACAAACAGACCAGGCCAAAATAAAAGCCACTAATACAAACAAATGAACGGACCATGTCAAAATAAAAGCCACAACTATAAACGAATGAACGGACCATGTCAAAATAAAAGCCACTAATACAAACGAACGACCGGACTGTGTCAAAATAAAAGCCACTAATTCAAACAAATGAATGGACTAGGTCAAAATAAAAGCCACTAATACAAACAGACTGCATTAAAATGAGTCGCTAATACAATAAACAAAAATAACCTGTCAAAATGAAAGTTCAAATGAACAGATAGTGTCAAAATGAGTCACTAATACAAACAAAGATAGTGCCAAAATAAAAGTCTGAAAATGATCAGAATCTGATTTAGTTTTGTTATATTTTATTGCTGCTACTTTGCACATCTTTGTGTTTAAATTTAGACAGGAAAAAGATATTGGATTATTATCTATCTTTTATATAAGCTGTAAAGTTGGTTAAATATAAAGTTTTCATCTTTATTGCCTTCATTGTTAGTTGTTAGCAACAAGTAATCCATAAAACAACCTCGATCTAAATTTCGAGCTAAGTTATTTGATAATTGAGCATTTCATAATTGGAATAATCAATTATTCCTTTCAATAATCGACAGATCTAAATAGTTGTTTGCTGCAGCTCTGTTTGTGGGTTTCTGGACACCTATTTAACCCCACTTTTGAGCTTGGCGTTCTACAGCATCTTCATCTCAGGGTCCTGGACATACCTAACTTTGTTTTTGTCTGATTAATCTGATTAATTTTCTTATTAATAATCTGAAACCTTTATTTGATGTCTGGTAGAGTTGCTGTGTTTCCAGTCTTGCTTATTTCTTGCTTGCTTACATCAGAGGTATGTAGTAGATGGTATTCCAGGTGCAGGTGCTGATTTTACCAGCACTCTGGTCCACTGATATGGACAAGGTAAACTCCATCAGAACCTCTAAAGGAAGGATCTTTCATCCATCTGAATAGAGATGTTGGAAAGGGAGAGAGAAATGAAAGCCAGCCTGCTTTTCCAACACCATCACTCTAAAAAATTGCTAGTTCAGACCACACTCAGGACCTAAAAGAGGCAACTGTGAGAGACGAAAGGCCTCCATTTGTTTCCTGAATGTTTTTTTCTTTCTGGGTTTCCTTCCTATTTTGCTATCACTCTCCTACACAGGAAATGAGGAAGGGAATAAGTGTGCATGAAAATTGGAGTGAAGAACCTTATTTTTCGAAGGGGAACAGAAGCATGGACATCATTTGATTTTTCTACGAGGTCGAGAACAGTCTGCAGAGAAGTGCAAGCTAGGAATATACAGGATTCTCCAGGAGGGAAAGGTTCTAACCCCTTGTTCTTGCTGTACGAGGGTCATTGTGAAGCAAGCACCTCTTACCTGCAGAGCAGGATCTCAAACAAATGAGTTGGACACATCTTGGACTTTCGGATCTTCTAAAAATGTTCCTCAGTTAGCCACAGACAGCCACTGTGAACATCATATTTAAGTCTGCGAACGCTCTGATAGTGTAGAATGTGCAAAAAAAAACGCTGCCATTCAGATCCTGGGAGGTCTCCGGATTCGAGTAGCGCTGCAAGCTTTCAGCCTGTCTCTATGAAGACCATGACCCTGTGACCTCAAGCAGATGAGTTGGACTCAAGTCCAAAGGTTCTACAATTAAAAAAACATTATAAACATCCTTAAGGTGAGCCCTGGAACGTCACTGTGTTAATCTGATTTGTGGTTGAATAATAAGAGTTCAGTGGCTGGAAGTGAGAAACCATGAATCTCAGATACTGCTGTTCCTTCTTCAGGAGAACATCCAGCAGAACCAGAATGGAGCTGGAAAATGGGCCAATTCCAAAACCCCCAAACTGTTGCATGACAGTCTAGATTTGTTAAATTTACACCCTCAACCCCTCAATGAACAGACCGTAAACATCTAAACTACACAGAGAACCTCAACCTGTCTCTAGATCTTCATGGACATGGACCTGCATGGACATGGACGTTGATCAGCTTTTCAAGAGTTTAAGAGGTTTGAGGAGGTTTGAGGAGATAAGTAATGTTGACTGGCATCTTTGTGTTTCAACATCAACCATGGATCCCTGCTTCAATCCAGACCAAGGAAACCCAAAACTACGTCCCAGAAATGTTTCTAGACCCTGCTTTAGATGCTCATTCTCAGGTCTGTCATGATTCATCCTCTGTGGAACCTTTTTCAGGTGAGAACCTTCTTTCCACCTGCTGTTAAAGGTACCAAATTTGAACTCAGGAAAAGCATGGCTTCGTATCTGCACCCCCACCTGTGATGACACCGGTCATCATGCAGATGCCTTTTTTCACTCATTATGCAAACAGACCCTCATTTTGGGCTCGCCAAGGACAAGGCACTGTAGTAGCACGGCCAGGTCCCTGAGAAGCAATAATTTGTAGGTGGAGCCTTCATGATGTTCCCCCGCTGAGCACACTCTGCATTCGTGCTGAGCTGACGTCCAATTGCTATGCGAGCTTGTCGACCTCCAGAGGAGGCGCTTAGGCATCCAAAGCCCAGTGTGTCGCATGCATTTACACCTGATTAACAAGAGTTCCTTGTCATAGTGGTTCTTCTTGAGCTCTGCTGTGAGTATTTCTGCAGGCCTCTCGCAAAAAAGGCCATGAACCCCGTGGCTTAGGATAGACTACTCCAGGTCCAGGCCGCCTTTCTCCACACTTCCCATCTTCTTCCCTCTAAAGGTTCCACAACTAGAAGGCTATTAAGGATATCTTGAAAAGTATCTTTCAAGTTCTCAAGGGGAAAACTTAAAAGATCTGAACCAAGGACTTCTACCCAGAGATCTGCTGCAATTAGAGAAGACGTAAAGACATAACGCGAGGAAAACATCAAGCCCTTCCCAACAAAATTCCTTTTCAGTGATTCCTGAAATGCTCCATGTGTCAGACTGGAGGTGGAAGCTCTAATGGCCTAAACCCCGCAGCTTCCTTTTAACTAGCGTCAGCTTCTATTGTGTGTTTGTTCTTTTTGTCCTGACCGCCGGTAATGATGGCAGTTCAGATTGCGGCGAAGGGGACACCTGATCCAGAAATAACCGTGAAAAAAAACTGGGGAGAATGACAGTAGCCTCTTAATACACCGAAGGAGAAAGGAGGCGTTGGGAGATTTGCCCGCCCTCTGCTTAATTGGGCAGCCTTGAATCCCGTGGGAGGAGTTATTGATTGGGTAAAGGATAAGGAACCTGAGGGGAGAGCCAATTATCAACTCCTGCCATTCTGTCCCATTAGCAAACCAACAAAAGCGTGTGGTGTGGGTTTAGGAGGGGGGTGTATTGTACCGTCTTGTCAAGCCCAACCCAACGCTCCATCCATAACGTTGATGACAGTTTGCCAACATTGGTGTCTCTTTAGTAAAGGCCAGAATACGATATCCTGCTGGGACATTTATGAGAGTTATGTCAGGCGTACGGGGGGACAACTGTCAACTGAAAGGTCTCGGGTTTTTAGGGCTGCGGTGGAAATACGTGCTGACCGAGTGGGCTACTTGAGCGCTCTCTGAGAGTCCAGGTTCAGTGTTTTGGTGTTAGCCCCACATTTAGGAATTTCCCCAGTTCAGCAGCAACAGCAGCCACCGCCGACATGTTGAAGTGCCACCAGTAACCTTTCCTCAGCTACGGTCTTTTACAGCTGAGCCAGATCTGCACCCGTCTGTCACGTTGCGTCCATGCTTCACGTTTTCTCCAGCAACTTCAGGTTTCTTCCATGACGTCAGGTTTTGATCTGGTTGTAGAGTCTGGTGATTGCTGTGTCAACTTTGAAAAGTTCTTTGAGGCGGGACACTGCTGTATCTCAGCTCCAGATTGCATAGAAAAGGCCCTGGTTCTCAATGACTGAATACGGACGCAAATCCTTGGCGATAGCGTTAAAGTTACGTTAGAATTTGCAGTTCGCTCGTTTTACCCAGCTCGGAAACCAGATGTTTCCGTTGTGTTTCTGTAATATTTTAGTGTAGTTTGACACAGCTTGCACATAGTTGGCTCTTGTCCAGGTCATTATTTCCATCCTATGTTGTCTGCACGCCACAGGCTGTCCACACATCCGTCGTTTGTGTACCATCAACGTTAGCTTATAGCATAGAAAATCTAATTTTTCCGTTTGCAAATCGATTCAGAATCGTTTACGTCTGCAAACCTATTAATAAATCAACTACTGGTATGCAAATTCCAGAAGATGACCTCACATGATTGGCTCGTACCGCCCAAGACAAGAGTCCCTCTGACTGCAGAGGGCAGTGGAGGGATTCGAACTTTTCGGTAGAAAGTTAAGCAAATTATTTTTGTAATTTGTACGCGGTTTGTATCCGAATATTTGGCATTTCATCCAGATTTTATCAACATTTTCAGGGAAGATGTGGCTGGAACCACCTATCTTGAGTGAAAGGTGCTTAGCATGACCAAGCAAAACCATGCTAACTACACTACACAATAAAAGTCCCTCAAAGGTGTATTGAAAATGGGTCATGCTAAGTGCCGTTCACTCATTATAGATGGTTTCGTCCACTTTCTTTCTGCAAATGTTGGAAAAATTTGCCAAATATTCTGATAAAACTTGCTTAAATATTAAAAAAATAATTTGCTTGACATTCTACTAAGATACGTGAGTGTAAAGAACCTTTAAATCAAGTTAACCTGATCCTTTAGACCTTTAGAAGGTTCCTTACACTCCGACATCTCTGTTGTACACATGGTTATTTTATAGAACAGCTCAAGGAACCATTAATAGCTCCATCATTTTGTTGCTTCTGTAAAATGCGACCGGTTCTAGTCTAAATAGGAAATTCAGTGGATGGTTCTCTCTGCCCCAGCCCTGAATATAGCTCATTTTTCCTGGTCCTGTATTTCTTTTACGCTCCTGACTGGTAAAAAATGGTCCACGTTCTGCATTCCACCCTTGTTTTTGGCTTCTCTTCATTAGTTTTCCTAATCGCAGCCGCTGACAACATCGCTGTTATCTCGAAAGGCCCAGCCACCCCAGCATCACGATTGATAGAGTACCACGAGCCTTATGAGCTTTGTCAAGTGCAGAGCACTCGCCGGCTTCAGAAAGAAAGAAAGCTTGTTTTTTTGCACATTTTCACATTTTAGCTTGAAAAGAAGAGCCGAGTTTAAGTGCTTAACATGTAGCTAAAACATAATTTAACATCATTTAAAGTGTAGATTGTTCTAATAAATTGTAAAGATGTCAATGTCCTCTTTTACAGACATTTACTTCTAGCTCTTGTTTTTCTGAAAATGCTTACTTTTCTTCGCTGCACAGATTAAACTAGAATATTAAAAATAGAAAAATATTATTGTTCATTGTTTATGAGAAGATGTGAAATACAGCATAAGACTAGATTAGAAAACGCTTAAATAAAACATCAACGAGTGTCTTCTTCTTAAGAAAAGAATTAAAACTTAAGAAAGTATTTTTAGAGGATTTTTTGGAAAAATTGCATTTAAGGATATAATGCAATTTTTAAGGATACCGTTTCTTAAGATACTTGGTAAGTTCTTATCTTAAGAAAGCTTTTGTGTTTTAACAATTGGTATTCTCTAAAAATATGCTCTTAAAATATTTTAGTCATACTGAATATTAAACAAATAGAATTGTTTTTACACTTTTTTTGTTTATGATAAACAGTTATGTGAAATGCAGCATAAAATACCATGTTACATATGATTTAAATAAGAAAACAAATGTCTAACCCTAAGAAAAGTATTAAAACTTTCTTAAAATAATATTTAAAAAAATAAATGTAAGACAATTGACAATGAACTTCCTAGTCTTAAGATCATTTATTTCATAGGTTTTTTCTTAATGATTTTTTTGAAGTAATGAAAATGATCAATATGTTCCTAATGTATAATTAATGCATGTAAGTTAATATACTAGGATTTTATTCTAGTAGTAGTTTTGGGCCCTTCCTGTGAGTCCAGTTAACATGAAGATGTTAAAAACCTAGACTTTAGCTGGACCTCCATGAACTGGAGTCACATAATCAGATCCATCCATGGTACAGAATAGAAAATATCATGTGTGATGTGCAGGATAACTATAATCTGCCCCTCAGATCTTCAACCAAACAGCATTAGAGCAGACAAAGGAAGTGAAAAATAACATATGTAAAAACATATGTATTAAAAAATATATATTTTGTAAAAATAAATGGGGAAAACAATAAAAGTAGTAAAACATTTTTTTTTTTGTAAAATACCAAATCATACAACTAATATTAAATTAAATCAGAGAAAAGCTAAACTAAAAAGAACATAAACAGCAAAAAGCCACTTTTGAAAAACGGCAAACTGAAGATGATTGCAGGAAAAGTATAAAAATACAAATTAATTAATAAATATATTTATACAAACAGAGTATTTATCAACAATTCATTTAACAGTTAATCTTTTATTAATAGTACTATAATTATTTATCTTGAACTATTTTTGTTGTCACTTTATTTGGCCTGTCAGAAGGTTGCAGATGGTTACAGAATGGAAAGTGCACTTTTTAATCAAATAAAAGGTTAATTAACAGATTCCCTATGATAGTAATACAACACATATCTTGGATAATACATATTATAATAATATGAATTATGGTTCAAGCAGTATTCCTTTTTTATTTCCATCTTTTCTGGCTTCAAATTAATAAAAAGAAAACCAGGCTTGTTTAGATGCTCCTTTAAAAACATCTAAAGCTGAACACAGAAAAGGTTTTCCTCTGCTGACTCTTATATTAAATAAATGCAATATTAAATAAACAATAACTTATTAATACATATTCAATTAAATTACATTAATTAATAATGTTAATTATATTTAATATTTAATTAATGAAATGAATAATTTTCAAGTTTGTGGTGAGGACACAGGAAAGGTTTTCACCTGGAGGTGAATATGTTCCAGGTGTTTTTTGAGGTGTGTAGTGCTAACTACTGTTAGCGGTCCAGCTCAAAAATGAATAATTGAGTAAAAGCAGTTTTGTTGTAAATGAGTGATGAGCCCTCAGTTCAGGAATGACGGTGACGATATGCAGATGCCTTGTATCCTGTACTGGCTTTCAGCTGCTACCAGCTGTGACATTTATCAGCATCCTTCAGAGTAGAGCTGGGCAACATGACAATGGTATCGTGGTAAATTTCGTTATGCTTTTATGAGAGTATCATGAATATCGTCAGTTCTTAAAGAACACTGATTTACTGCACGTTTTATTACAAAGAGTGTAATCGATGCAAAATATTGCAACAAATATTGTAAAATATGTCTTTATCTAAATATTGTGATATAACCTTTTCCCATATTGCCCAGCTCTACTTCAGAGTCTGAGATCTGCCTCATGTTAACGTTATTATCTGTGGAGGCCTATTAGGCCTCGCTGTTAATTGGGCCTGGGCTGGTTAATTGTGCGGTCTCCCGGGAGGCAAAGCTGCTAATTTCAATGAGGGTAAACAAGCGCTAGCTGCCTTCAGACAGCCGTGTTTTAATTAGAGGCAGGTCCGGCGTACGCTCGCTGACAGAGGAACAGGAAATCAAAGCACCGGACTGCTCTATCTGTGACTGCCAGCCAGCCAGCCAGCCACTCACACACACTCTCACTCACACACACACACTCATACACACACACACACATACGACCATGTGCCTTTATGCTGTTAGGACAGGGACCTTCTATCTTGATCAAACGGTGCGACTATTGTTTTTTTGCTGATTGACTTTCTTGTTGTTGGATTCGCTACAAAGAGATGCGTGAGGATGAGGGGCGGCCTGTCGGCTGAGTGTGTGTTATGTAAGACATCTATTAGGCTTGAAAATTCCTTAAAGGCCTTAAAATTCACACATTGATTTATTTTTTTTGTGCTGACTGAAACCCAGTTAAAAAAACAACATCACCCATCCTCAGTTTTAAAAGTATGGTTACACACAGACCTGTATCTGTAGTGCTGTGTGATTGGGTATTTGTTTATGTGATTTTTTTATTTTACTGATTTAATTATTTATTTATTTTTTCTGAGCCACCCTTAGATAACTCATTTCATTATTATTATATAATCATATCATAATTGTAATATTTTTTTCTATCTGTGTGTAAATTCCTTATAGAAATGCTGCATTATGTTTACACACAGATAGATAGAATAATTATATTATAATAATGATTATGTTTAAGTAATAAAATACAAATAATAACAACCAATGAAATGAGTTAACTAAGGGCGGCTCAGGAAAAATAAATACATTATTAAATCAGTAAAAAAAAAAAATCACATTAACAAATACCCAATCACACAGCACTACAAACAAAAACTCAACTAAAAAGAAAACATAAATGTTTACTTTTACTTTTTTTTAATTTGCAATTTTTAAAACTGCTAACTGAAGATGATTGCTGTCAAACTTGGTGTAAACATTGTTTATATTCCAATGAATAAATAAATGCACATTCGATTTATTTAAAATATTTAGCAACAACTCATTTATACTTTATAAGTATTATTATTATTATTATTATTATTATAAATAATGTAGCAAGCAAGTGTATTGTTTCCTTGAAGAATTTCTTTAACAGTGAATCTGCGTGAAAATGGCTGCTGGCATGGTGGTTAAAATATGCACATTGATTTTTCTGAGTTGCCTGAGAGCTTATAAAGAAAGAATCACCCAAAAATCTCTGCAATATTGAAGTATGATAGAAAGAAAAAAAAAAACAAG
The DNA here is from genome assembly GCF_030463535.1 of Salminus brasiliensis. NCBI lineage: Eukaryota > Metazoa > Chordata > Actinopteri > Characiformes > Bryconidae > Salminus > Salminus brasiliensis. The sequence continues at coordinate 2,181,594 of NC_132892.1, read as the reverse complement.
TGAAAATAAAAATATATTTTTTTGTATTATTTCTATGGCATGTTTCATAAAGTAAATGGGTATAAATAAATGGGTAGTAAAGATAAAATAATAAAATGTGTTTAAGTTTTTAAGTCATTTTTGTAAAATATCAAATCATACAACTAATTAAAATAACTAAAAATAAAGAAAGAGAACAACAATGTTATTTTTTCTTCTAAAATTGTGTTTTTATCTACAATTCATTTAGCAGTTTATCTATTATTAATTATACTTTGGTTATTTTCTTTGAACAGTCTCTTTGAATTGTATTTGAAAGACCTTTATTCTATATTTTTGCTCAGTTTTTATACCATCCAAAACAAAAACGGTCATATTTCAATATTTACATCCTTTTTCTGGCCTTTTTCACAATCAAACAGACTAGTTTTTGTTACTGATCATTTACCACTGATATGTCTTATGTAAACGACCTCTGTTCTGATTGGCTGCCCTGTATTTGACTAGTGGATAGGGCTGGTGTTTCACTGTAGTCTTTTTTTTTTGCCGTATGGTGACAGTGTTCGTCATCTAGCCCAGGGGGGTGAAAAATTAGGACTGTTCTAAAGGCCCGCAGCTGACCGGGCCGGTTGACTGGTGATCGGGCCCAGTTTACCAGTTTCTCAGCAGCTGTGTAGCATTTACGAGTGTGGGGTTTGGGTTCGGGGGGTGGGGGTCTACAGGTGGGACAGTTTTGGGAACCCCTGATGATCCAGCCCTGTCTATGGACCGATCTGTGTAGGTCTGGAGTAAGCATACGCTACTGATTTGTGTGTGTGTGTGTGTGTGTGTGTGTGTGCTGTCACCGAGCGCCGGTACTGTTGTGCAGGAGTGTGTGTGTGTGAGTGTGGATCTACCTCAGGATTTATGGGTGTAATAATGGAGGCTCAGTGGCTTCATTGCGACACAGAGACACGCTCTCTCTGTCATCCTTCATGCTTTATCTGGCTAAGCTGTGGATGTGTGTGTGTGTTCACACACACACACACACACACACACACACACACACACACACACTGTGGCCTGTCCCTTCATCCGTTCATTAGTATGAATGTCCCCATATCTAGCCCAGACCTCACTCCTTTATCTGCCCCGGCTTCCTTTAGTTTTCCGCCGGAGAACGGCCTTTGATTCCCTTCCGAACGAGAGCACGGGGGTCCGACTCGCTCCCCCGTCTTTTCCGCCTCTTCCAACACCATTATCATATTTGTTTAGCCCCGCTCGTATCACCTCCTCCCTCCTTATCTTCTTCGCCCCCCAACCCACCCTTCGCCTCACACTCTCTCTCTCTCTCCCTCCCTCCCTCTCTCACTCTCTCACTCCCTCGCTCGATCGCTCGCTTGCCTCGTGATAAATAGGCCCATTCACACTGTGTAATAAACATGGCCTTCATTATTAGGGAAGTCGCTGCCACTCTCGCTCTCCCTGTGTCTCCGTCATCCAACGCCCCCTGCCCCCCTCGCTCGCACCCGCTGTTTAATGAATCTCGCCGGCTCCCCCGGCCCCTTCACTCACTCCCTCCGTATAATCACTTTCTCTACCCCCCCCACCCCCCCACCTCTCTCTCTCTGTCTCTCTTTCTTTCTCTCTCTCTCTTTCTCCCCAACTCTTTCGAAGGTCATGCCAGGAAAGAGGGTCCTCGGTCAATCACGCTACGCTACGTGCTATGCTAGGCCCGGGATTCATTTTCTTTGCTGAGATGATGTAAAAGTTCATAAAGCTCCGTAAAGTCAATATTCCCCAAACTGCCGTATGGGGGGGGGAAGGGGGTTCTAAGTGCCTGCAACTGACAGGGGCCTTAAAAATGTAGGACTTGAGTATTTGGGTAGAATTCATTAAGAATTGTGGGGCCCAGAGTAATAGCTTTTGGGGTCCCGGGCCGGGCCCCAGCGCATTAGCGGATGCTTACAGCTCTCTCCTACTGGAATTATGTCGAATATAATCCCATTGACACACTAAAAACTTTTGGTGGTCCAGCGGAATAAGGTGCTGTCACTATGACCAGAGGGTTGCTGGTTCGAATCCTGGTCATGCTGCTAGCCATTGGCAACCTTAGCATCAGAGAAGGGCGTACGGCGCTTCCCTCCAGGCGCGCAATGTTGCCAACTCCTCAGCGAAGAAAGCAGCTATTGGCTGTCCTAGAAGTCGCTAGAAGTGGCTAAATGATGTCATCTCCTAATTTGCATAATTGTCTCAATATATTAGCACTATAAATGAACTACGTCTGACATTCTTTTTTTTACAACTCAAAATAACGTCGCGACTTTAACGCTTTAATGTCTAGACGAAATTATTTTTACGTAAATTACATCAATCAGTTTTGTTCGGTGTTGTTAAATGTAAGCATATCAAATTTCATCAAAAGACTGTTAGGTGGGGTGGAGCTGCTACTCTACGCTCAACCCTCCTCCTTTATCCGGGCTTGGGACCGGCAAAGTGACCCTAAAAGAGGGTTTACTTTTTACTTATTTATTTATTTAATTATTTAATTAATGTTTTTTGTTAGTTTTGAGGAGAGTGAGTGACAGAGACTGTGTAAATTAGTTAAATACAGTGATTTATTTTCGTGTCTCACCAAAGACTGTATTTATATAAACATCCGGCTCTGTGAATAGGGGGTGGAGTCAGCGGCGGCTTTTTGGGCATGCGCACGTCTTTTGCAGTGTGGGGGTGCTCTGACTGTAGGGCCGAGCACTGTGGGTGATGTGGGATGGGGTGCTAACGGCAGGTGTGTGTTCACCTCAGAGTCTGCAAAAGTCTCCAATAACAGCAGAAAAAGTCGCTAGATTTGTTACTAGTCATTTCCAAAAAAAAGTCGTTAGATTTGTCGCTAGTCACTCCCCCCCAAAAAATGTCGCTAGATATAGGGGTATAGGGGTCTGAAAAGTCACTAGATATAAGCGATGAAGCCAGTTAGTTGGCAACATTGCAGGCACTGCGTGGGTTGGTTGGTTGCACCGGTTGCCCGGTGATGTTGATGTCATCGACCGTGGTGCGAAAAAGAGGTGTTGGCTGACTGCCCACATGTCAGGGGGCGTGTGTTGGTCTTCACCCTCACTAGTGTCGGGAGCATTGCAATTGCAATGGGGGGAGAATACGTAGGGGCCGGGTTATTGGCGATCCAAACTAGGGAGAAAATGGGTATTAAAAAAAACATCGGAATTTACCGATAATTTACAGATATCATCATTCATCGTTTGCTGAACCACCAGCGTGAAACATGTGGACGTAGTAGAGAATTCTTTTCCTAGTGGATTTTTTAAGGCAACAGACCACGCAGGTCTAGGAGGCCATTGATGTGGGATTAAGGCAGGGAGGGTTAGGGCTCTTTCAGGCCTCCTGGTGTGCTATTAGCTACAGTACTTGCGCTGGACAGAAATAGCCCTACAGGCTTAAGCACATTGTTCAGGCCCGAGAAATGAGTCTTTGACACGGACGACATGCGTCTTCTGTCTTCGGCTTTGAAGCTCAGGGGAATTACGAGCGCGCCGTGTGTGTTTTTTAATAAAGGGGATTATTTTAATTAGCTGGAACTGCAGTCCCCACATGAGCTTGGTTCTGTGTTGGAGCTCCAGAACTCCGGGAGAGTAGCTTAGCACTAGGTGTTTAGCCTGAAACACAGCTGGGACCCAACCGTTAACTGATGCCTGGATGTGTAGTAATGGAACTAGTCTCTTAAAACCATCTGAAGCCTTTTTCGGACATGAACGGTAATTACCCAGAGGAGCTGCATGTGTGGACGCATATGTCCGGACATTAACCAGACTTTACTCTGCCTTGTAATCCAAGTCCAAGTGAGTCCATGTGGGAATAGACCAGGTCACTGTCCGGAGAATTCACAATGGGCATGTCAATGGGATATTATCATTGCGAATGATTTGGTTATCTCATTTGGTATCTCGCACATGCTCTGAACACAGCAAATAAAATAACATTTTATTTGCTGTGCTCCCAGTCTCTACGAAAATTAAGCTGATCGCATCATTACGAATTATTTGGCGACGTCATTCGCCATCTTGCACACGCTCCGAACAAAACACTGCTCTTTGCATACTTTTAGCGTCACGCTAGTGTCCCAATACTTTTGTCCACATAACATTTTATTTACTGTACTGTATCATTATGAATGATTTGGTGCGCTGGTTCACCATCTCGCACATGCTATGAACAAAACACTGCTTTTTACTGACTTTTAGTATAGGTGTCCCAATACTTTTGTCCACATAACATTTAATTTACTGTACTGTATCATTATGAATGATTTGGTGCGCTGGTTCACCATCTCGCACATGCTATGAACAAAATACTGCTTTTTGCATACTTTATAGTCATGCAAGTGTCCCAATACTTTTGTCCTCACAGCGTTTTATTTACTGTCCTCCCAGTCTGTTTACCAAAACTAAGCTGATTGCATCATTACGAATGATTTGGTTTCCTTGTTCGCCATCTTGCACATGCTGTAAACAAAACACTGCTTTTTGCATACTTTTAGCGTAGGTGTCCCAATACTTTTGTCTACATAACATTTTATTTACCGTACTCCCAGTCTCTACAAAAATTAAGCTGATTGCATCATGAATGGTTTGGTGCCCTTGTTCGCCATCTTGCACATGCTATAAACAAAACGCTGCTTTTTGCGTATTTTTAGCGTAGGTGTCCCAATACTTTTGTCCTCACAGCGTTTTATTTACCGTCCTCCCAGTCTGTTCATCAGAGCCGCCGTTTACCAGGATGGATAAGTTTGCAAGGCATACAGAGCCTTTCATGGCTCAGGATGGTACTCTCGCCTTTGGTAAGGCGCCATATAAGCCATGACCGAACCATCGACCCACTCCGAGAACTCTGAGAAGACGCAGCGTTTGTGCTTGTAATCCATTTGTACCACAATGGGGGAAAGAATAGTTTTGATTTCGGTCCATTCAAACGGGGAGAATGTGAGAAAGAAAGAGGCCGGGTGCACCGTGCAAACAGAGGAATTGGCATTTCTAAAAATCCCATAGAGTCTGCATGTGATCCCCTTTCATAGTGTCTGAGCGTTTCCGAAGCAGCCGATTGTTGCGTTCGCTGTGTGTGCTCCATCACCATGGTGCAAAGCCATCTAATATTTGCCTCTTTCTCTTTTGCCTCCTTCTGAGCTCCGAACACTGGATCGAAATCCCGCCATCTATTTTTCCATCTGCGAAACACATCCGTGGAGATGCGAGTGTTTTTTAATTAAAGTATCGGCAGGACTTATTTGTTTGGACAGAAATATTGTACCCCAGATGTCTGGCTCCGGCAGCTGAGGAGCAAATCTTATTAGAGGTTGGGGGGGGGGGGTTGGGGGCATGCAATGGTTATTTTTAGTGCCATTTTATGAGAATGCATAAATACGGACTCGCTGCTTTCGCGCAGGTCGAATACCACGACCTGTTTACACCATTCGAGACCCCTTTTTATCAGGTTTATGGCTCTCAGTGCTTATCTGCAGCCGGCAGAGCACTGACCAATTGCATGCTGACCATGGCAAGGCTACATAACCATGGCACAAACATCACAGGGGTCTGGGGTTTCGGGTTTTACCCTGTTGCATCGATCTTGCGTGTAACCTCCGACCCTTCCCTCAGACTAACGGAATTACCTGTCACACGCTGTCGGGTCAAGGTTCTGGAATATTGCTTACCACAGGCTCAGGGTCACCTATAAAGGACCTCCCCGTAGCATGGGAAACCTGCCATGACATAAAAACGGAAAAGGGGTGAAGAGGTTTGGGACCTTTTGTCAGGCTGTAACTGGACAGTCAGTTTTCTTAGTGGACGCGTTGAACGCAGGAGAATTGGTCAGTCATGAAGACCTGAGCGACTTTGACAAGGGCCAAGATGTCTTGTCATGACCAACAGCGTTCTGAGAAGGGACAAACCACAAACCCTCGTCAGTGTCGCCCAAGTGTAGTGCCCCCTGCTGTGTAAAGCACTATGTAGTGCCCATGCCGACCCCTGTCCGCCACCTAAAGCACCTGCTATAGGCCACATAGCGATACTCTCGTGCCAGTCGAACACTGCAACATGTTTACACAACCCATTCGAGATCCCTTTGTTCAGGTTTATGGCTGTCAGGGCTTATCTGCAGACGGCAGAACTCGCTGACAACAAGTCAGATCAGGAAGGCTACCTAAACATCGGACAAACATCACTAGGGTCTGGAGTTGGGGTTTTACCCAGTTGCATTGATCTTGCGTGTAACCTCCGACCCTTCCCTCAGACTAACGGAAGGGCTACTGCGCCACCCCGGTGGAATGTGTCCTAACGCACTGTGTAGTGCCCCCTGCTGTGTAAAGCACTGTGTAGTGCCCATGCCAACCCCTGTCTACCACCTAAAGTGCCTGCAATAGGCCACATAGCGATGACTAGGTCCAGAGATCCAGGACTTGAAGACCTGAGCAACTTTGACAAGGGCCAAGATGTCTTGTTACAGCCAGATGACAGGGTCGGAGCAGTGGCAAGTACCTACCAACAGCGTTCTGAGAAGGGACAAACCATAACCCCCCGTCAGTGTCGCCCAAGTGTAGTGCCCCCTGCTGTGTAAAGCACAGTGTAGTGCCCATGCCGACCCCTGTCCACCAACTAATGCACCTGCAATAGGCTGCATAGTGATGGCTAGGTCCAGTGAGTTTGGAGGTACCGATCTTGAAGGACCAGATACCACAGGACACCTTCAGAGGTCTTGCAGAGGGAGCTGTTTGGTGCCCCTTTACCCCATTCATTATTGGTCAGATTCTGACATCAAGACTGCTGTTGCCCAGATATTACTGGTCCTGGAATCTGGTCTCTGGTCAGACAGCTAATAAGAGTGTTTGATCACTGGGCGGATTGACCAATCCCGAAGACTCCTGGTTCAAGGCTCGCCCGTGTCACACGTCCTGTCCCCTCACCTCTGAGCGCTGTGTCTAACACCTGAGGCGGTTTGAAATAAACCCTGATGCAGCCGTTAGAGGCGGAGCGCGGCTTGCAATTTCCCCCGAGACGCTCATCTTCATAATTGTGTGTTCTTCATGCTGCACGCTTGGACAGGGCTGCCCTTGAAGTAACAGATGCGCAGTGGCAATCGACGCACATCTGTGGGAATTAAAGTGGAAGCAGATCAGGTTCAGTCGCTCTGAGAATAAAGGAGCCAGTCAGGGAGAGGCTAGCAGGTGGAGGGATGCTGACGGGAGCGCCGCACCGCAGATAGTTTCCAGCGCTTTCGGGTAGCAGATTAAAAGTGAGGGTATTCAGGCAAACGGTGATGATGCTTTGGCCTGATGTGCCGTTCGCGCTTTCGGCACAATGAGCTCCGCGCTGTCCTCATACATCACCTATAGTGGACTAAGAAATTAGCGAAATTACTTTTTTTTATTAGCCTGTTTCAGCAGTCGTCAAGGGTGTTTTATAAATGCTAGAGCTCACACAACGATTTACACCTGGTCTAAATATACATATGTTTATGTTAGTGAATGTGTTACTATCGAAATTAGCAATATGTCATTGATAATCAACTCATTTAATGCATCATTGCTAATTAACACCATTGCTAATCAACAGCGGAAGAAACAATGAATGAGCAGGTGTCCCAATACTTTTGTCCATTTAGTATGTATGTATATATATATATATATGTATATATATATATATATATATATATATATATATATATATAAATATATATATGCAGACATGGACATTTGGAGTGTATATATATGTTAACTTATATATGTTTTCTGTCCAGATGGTCATTATTTCAATGAAATCACTCCAACATGTAATAAGTAATATACATTTTCTCAAGATTTTGACTGATTTTGTTGATTCATTATTGTAGAGTAATTGTCAGAAAATAAGTCAACAAATATTTAATAATAACTAATTATTATTCTTTTATTTTGTCCAAATCTTAAAAAAAAAAAAATGTAAAAAAAAAAATTTTGTTAAGAGCAGAACTTTTCAATCAATTTCAGAATTATGTCGAAGAACTGTGGGTAAAAAAAAATCATTGTCTGGTTTGTCAAAATAATGATGTTTTTCCTCATGATTTCACTGATTTTGTCAAAAGTATTTTCTCAATATTATACAAAAAATTATTGCTCACAATTATTTTAATGAAACCTAGAGAAAATATTTTATTACTTTGGCAGAACAAAAATCTATTTATAAATAATTCTGGCAATAAATTGTGGCTTAATATTGATTTTGACAAAATCAGTAAAATCCTGAAAAAAATATTTATTTATATTTTCTGGAACACAATCACAATCTTGAGAAAATGATTAATTTAAAATCCTGAAAAAATGCATAATTATTTTGTCAAAATACACCATAATATGACAAAAACAAATCTAAGTATTTTTGGCAAAAATAGTTAAATACTGAGAAAAGTAGTTAAGTAGATAAGCAAGTAGTAAAGGTAAGTAGTTAGCATGTTAGCTCATAGTTAGCCAGTTAATGTGTGGCTTAGCTAACAAGCTTACTGACGGCCTACCACTATAAAATCAGTCATAACTAATTTCAGAGTCAGCGAACTTGAATGGCTTGTAGTTCTCAGTACCTGGAATTTCAGGACCCGTACAAATGCAATACTTGGCAACCCCCCACCCGCCGCAGTTTTCCCTGTACGCAGCACATTGCTGAGTTAAGTCCCATTATGAAACGTGACGAGGTCATTACGGAGACGGATGGCCGTCAGCCTGTGGCACAGACGCTAGCCTGGCCTAGCCAGGCCGTTGGAAGATCCCAGGGTGAGCTTAGTGACCCAAACGTGGGCAGTCTCTGCCTGGCCGGCCTTGCTCAGTCAGGAGGGAGTGATGGCAGGTGTGACTGATTCATGCTAGGGCTTCTCCTGCTGTCGCTAGCACAGAGGCGGAAGGGGGTTCGGGGGGTTGGGGGGTAGCCACTGTGCTGTGGTCTGTCTGTAGCATGTGCAGTCAGTCAGGGGTCATTAACCCATGATTGCGCCATAGTCACGACTTCTAGGAGTGACCGTAGAGGATGTAGGGCCAACATCTGGACCTGAGATGGTCCAGCTGTTGGAGACATGACAGATAATGGAGATTTATGGTGTAATGTGGGACGGATAGTGATAGGGTGTAGCACATGGTATGATCCTGTATTATTGCATTATGACTAGCATGTTGCAAGCTTGTGGCTGGTGTGTTAACTTGGGGATAACTTATTAGCCTGTGGCTATAGTGTTAGCTCAGGACACTACAAAGCACCGACCTGGTTTCAGGTATTATCCTTTTGTGTTATAGATTGCTCGGCCATGGCAAACCTGTAGAGGGCGCTAGCCTGCAGCTAGTTTACTGATATGGGTAAACAGTTGAGTTTATATGAGTTTAGCATGATTAGCTAGTCTAGAATTTTGTGCTATTTCAAGATCATTTTCTGCTGGTAGCAGATGGTCTAAGCTAGTTGGTTAGCCAACTTTTGAACAGCATAGCATTGATTTTGGTTAAGCGGGTCATGCAGGACTCAGCAGCAGGAGGTGGGGTTTGCTAGATTTGGGAGAATGCTCTGGAGGCTTAGCTTTTTTTATTTCACTTACGTCCAACCAGTTCAGAGCAGACACGTCAGAGACTCTCCCTCGCACTCTCTCAGCAATCTCGAAGTGTCCGGCACTGAAATGACCTGCGATAGTTGGAGGCTGCAGTCGTATTGCTTTCACATGCCCGCACCTCACACCTCGGAGGACAACAAGAAAGCAATAAAAACCTCCAGGTCCTGCCGTCTCTCGGCTTTCAATTCGGTGGGTATTTAAGAGCTCCGCCCACTTTCTTTTTTTGCTAGAATAATGAACGAAAGATTGAAGAACAGGGGCTATTGTCGGTTCCGTCTGACCGTCTGAATAGCCCAAGGGGATGTTTTTACCCAAGTGCTGTCCATTCGGTCCACACAGGGTACTTATTGAGAATGCTGAGCAGTTCCAGCCTCACTGCAGAGCAGCACAATGGATGTGGTGAAGTTGAGACTGGGAGGTAAATGAGTAGATGTGATGCTGAAAGGTCCCATTCAGCCTTTAGCATGTCTCGAGGCATTGTCTTAAGCTTTCTCAAGGACAATGTCTTTGGACAAGGGTCATCCAATATGTTGAAAAATACTCCCCCATGATGTCCAGTGGTACTAGGCTGTACCATCCGTATCCATGAGCTTTCACAGAGTAAATGAACATAGTAACATAATA
>NC_132892.1:2033885-2168885 GCF_030463535.1 Salminus brasiliensis | reverse complement strand
AACCGTTCATTGAAGAGGGCAAGAGTCTTTAGGAAATAATGAGCCTCTAACTTCCTGACCAAAAATGGAATGGAAATGTCAGGACACCCCCGCCCCCCCTTAAACAAGGCAAGACCCGAATACACAAGCCCTCCACGAGAACATGAAGCTAACCATGCTTTTTGCAAAGTTCTATTTATAAGACAAGGTCCTTAAAAAGCGAGAGGACCTGAGCTTGAGCGCAGAGTTTCTACGGCGACCTGTCCTCTACCAGAGCACAAAGGCTCTGTTCAGGAGAGGCAGAAGGAGAAAGAGGGAGAGGCAGGCTTTCAGTTCAGCTCCTTGTTTTCTTTGAAGCCTTTTCAGGATCTTTCAGGGCCAACAAACAGCCGTACGGTCCGTCAATATCTCAAACGTGACACCATCAAACATCCGTTGAGTCGTTCTCCTGCATCATACCTCGTGCAATAGCCGGGTACATTCTTTAAAGCAGGAGGGGTCGCTTGCTGCTATTGACAACACTGTCTTGCGTGAGAGGAATCAGCCATTGTACCATATGCAAATGTCCTTGTGCAATGATACGATATCCGATGTCTTGTTTGTTTCAGAGGAATTGTTTCAGTTGTCATGGGACGGAGCGGGACGGGGCGGGAGCTTGCGCTCCCTGGGTTAGCAAGTTCAGGTCCAAGCTTGGTTGCTTTGGCAACTAATTATGTACACATGCATTAGAACTATAATCCAGAGGTATTCCAATGTCCTGGAGATTTTCCACTCTCACTTGACACCAGAGGTCAGGTGCAATGACAAGGAGGCCACAGGAGGGTCACAGTTAATTGCCAAATCCAGGATCAGATTGGGATCTGAGATCCAGATGCTCTAAATCATGGAGACGAACAGCCAAAGGAACTCTTCGTCCATCAGTGCATTGTCATGATATTGAAGTTATAGGTGCTAGAAAAGTGTTGCGATGGGTTTTTGACAGTAGGGACATTCACATACAAGAGGAAGGCTTATGGATGCCTACTGCTAAGCAATGGCAAACCCCTTTGGAGTCTGCTGCGTTCCCACAGCTCTTGTTGGGCTTTCTATCTTTTAGCAAACAAATGGCGGCCTCGTCATTTCAAAATATCCCTGTTTATCCCCAGAAAGGATTCTTTGGGACTATAAATGGAAGCGAAGCAAGCGATTTGGTTTCTGAGACTTGGCCACTGTTGGCATCGGCAACAGCTGGTGCTTAATTTCATGCCTCTGAGATTTTATTCCATGCTGAAGAGTTTATTGTGGAGGCACATGTGGACGGGGTGACAAAGTGGGATCTATTCTATTTCGGTCCCAGCTGACACCCTCTGCTATTTCCGTGAGAACACGGCCGAGCAACGGCTGGACATGTTGACGTACGTGGAGGAAAAGGACTGTTTGTTTGGAACCAGTAAGACGGAGCCTTACCGGTTTAGGTCAAACCAAGTCAAGCATGTTGAAGAGTTGGAGGGTTAACAAACAACAAGCTAGCAGACTATGGTCAATTTGTGATTTTAGACACAAACCTGATGGTCCTGAAGGTGGCAGGACTCCCAAAAGCTACCTGCTATGACTGCAAAGAATACCAGCCTAAGGCCATTTTCTTGAAACCTGCCAAAGCTACATGCTGGATCTCAACCTATGACCATACTTTGAAATAAAGTAGACAAGAATTCCACCTCCCCTTCAACGAGCGATCATTAGCATTAAACTTTTCACAGCGCAGCCCATCATCTAGCTAGCTTGACCTTACTAGTCTCAACTGACATTTCCTTTACACCCTCCCATTCAGAATAAAAATGGAAAGAAAGGCACGACTGCCGTTCAGGAGCACTGGCTCCGAGTCCTTTCCGAATAAAAGGCCAGTCTGCGAGATGGGTTTCCTTCTCCCTCTGTGGGCTCAGTGCTGTCAGTTCACACCTTTTCCATCCCGGCGCCTCTGGCCGGAGGGTCTCATTGTGATACAGTAATTTAGCACCGCCTGTCAGCCAACGGACATCTCCTCCTCCTCCTTCCCCTTCATCTGTCTCTCCTGTCCTCCCCTCTCACCCGTCCTATACCTTTATTATACTCTTTGGGACCTTCAAATGTAGGCTGACACTCTGACACAATCTATCGGACAGGTTAAGCGCCGAAGTCTTTAATATGGCCGCAGCGCCTGGGGAAAGAACCTTTCGACTCGCACTCCTAGAACAGGAACGGAGGCGGTCCCGGCCCTGGCTCTTGCCAGCTTAACTGCGGTGAAGTTAAGTGCCGTCATTTCACCTGGCAGAATGACCGCGTCACGTCCATTATCGCATTAACCCAAATAACTTTCTTTACCCTGGTGTCAGATGCTTCAAATACGACAGAAGATCAGTGTTTCCACTTTGCTCTAAGCTGGATACAGCTGTCGTCAATTTTAACGAAGGCTCTCAATTAGAACTGCTTAATCGCAGGGCATGCTGCAATGTCAGCAGTAAAAACGAGTTAGTCTGGCTGCGGCCCAGATCGAACTTTTTCTTTTTCTTCAGTGAGATGCAATGAAATCCTCTAGTAACAGTCAAAGGCTCCTGACCTAAAGCGTCTAGACACCGAGTCCTCCTTGAGGTCAACAGACAAGAAAGCATATCATAACCTGTCTGGCTATTTACTGTCTTTTCTAGTCGGCGTTCTCTTTGCTCGGGCATCGTCTCTGCATGGTGTCCATGTCCCTCATTGTAGCGTTTTCTGCCACACATTCAATATGGATAGCCTCACAACCTCTTGCGATAACCTCAAGCAAACAGAAAGCACCCACATGCATAAAACCTTTGAGACCAGGGACACAAGACACAAGGACCAAGATTTTGTAGTAGATAAATCCTGGTCAAGAATGAGACCAGGACACACTAAATTCGAGTCAGGACCAAGACTTTGTAGTAGATAAATCCTGGTCAAGAACTGAGACCAGGACACACTAAATTAGAGTCAGGACCAAGACTTTGTAGTAGATAAATTCTGGTCAAGAATTGAGACCAGGACACACTAAATTCGAGTCAGGACCAAGACTTTGTAGTAGATAAATCCTGGTCAAGAATTGAGACCAGGGACACATTGAGTCTGAGTCAGGACCAAGACTTTGTTGTAGATCAATCCTGGTCAAGAGTTGAGACCAGGATACAGTAAATTCGAGTCAGGACCAAGACTTTGTTGTAGATCAATCCTGGTCAAGAGTTGAGACCAGGACACACTAAATTCAAGTCAGGACCAAGACTTTGTAGTAGATAAATCCTGGTCAAGAGTTGAGACCAGGGACACATTGAGTCTAAGTCAGGACCAAGACTTTGTAGTAGTTGAGCCCAAGTCAAGACCAAGAAAGACCAGGACACATAGAGGCTAATCTAAGACCAGGAGTTGAGTCTGGGTCAAGATCAAGAACAGGATACATAATAATAATAGTAATAATAATAATAATAAACGCAATCTCAAGTGCTAATGGTTTTGGTTCATCCTTAGCTGATCTTGATGAGTTGCAACGTTGGATGATTGCTTGAGCATACGATATTAAACACGAAACCTTCTCTATAACTACCTCTTCAGCTCATCATCCAGAATGCTTAGGGTTTTTTTTTTTTTTTTTGCATGTTGGCCATATGGCCGATGTTCCACTACAGCTGTCTTCGTACGCTCCACGTCCCAGCCAGAGCTCCCAGCCAGAGCTCCCATCCAGAGTGCCGTCTCTTGTGTCCTGACACAAAGCGTCACAGCAGGTCCTGAAAGCCTTGCTCTTTCCCCTGCCTGAAGCCACTTTCCCTGGCCCTAATGGCCTTACCTGGTTGTGGCATCTCGCCTGGATAAAAGGGCCCATGCCAACAGTGGTTACCATGGTATTAAAGAGGCTCTGATAATGGGATCCCTGAGTGAGTGCCGACTCTATTAGAGGGATAAGGGCATAATAGACACGAACCCAGACCGTCTCATTCTTTCCGACTGTCATCTATATCTCTCTCTGCGCCTCTCTCTCTCTCTCTGTCGCTCTCGCTCTCTCTTTCTGTCTCTGTATCTAAAACCACATGAGAGGATAATTGTAGAGGCTGAAACCCCGAAACACTGGCAGGTAAAAGTCAAATATGCTTTGAAAAAAAGGGCAAGTCTGTCAGAGTCAAGACATTTAAGGGTAATCAAGTGCTGGAGAGAAGAACGGGCGACTCCGCTCCTATAGTTGTTGGTTCTTGGGTATTTATGGAGTTTTACTGGTTTTGATCTTTTCTGGAAGAACTCATGGTGGAGAGAGAGGGAGGGAGAGAGAGAGAGAGGGAGAGGGAGGGGAGGGAATAAAAGATGACTTGTGTGGATCCGAACTCCAATTGCCTCCTGGCTCTGAACTCCAATTCCCTGAGGGATCGGGGAGAATGGCACTCGTAACAAACACTTTAAAGATTGTGTTTGTGGCTGCATGAGGGTCTGCCTGCGAGTGAGCAAACTGCACCTGTCATGGCAGGGAAACAGCGAGGGGCTCTTCCCTGACTTCAGTGGGAGGGTGTTTGATTTCGTTCTGCCCCAGAAGCTCCCTCTGGTTCTGCCTCCCCCACCCCCTGGCTTCTTCGTGCCCAGCCTGAGCGGCTGTTTTTGGCCCTGTGAGCTGTAACTGCTGCTTAACTTAAGAATGTTCTCCTCCTATTAGTGCTCAATGTCTTCATGCCCTTTGATGCATGGCTTAATCTTTTGGTAATTAACAGTGGTTAGAAATCGGGGTTGTGGTTTCCATTTCCGGGGTCTTCTAATCTGCTACTGTTGGACTTTTAAACAAGGCCTTTAGCCCTCTCTGCTTCGGGGGGCATGGTAGCATGAAAAATGTTTAACAGTAATATAATTATAATAGAATTAATATCCAGATTTCATCATATTTTTTAAGTGAAGAGCAAATTTCAGAGTACTTTATTTGACAAAAAAGTATTAATAATAATTTAATAATAATAATAAATTGCGTTATCTTATTTATCCGTTTATTCTCTTGTTCAGGTATTTCAGCATTGAAATATTAAATAAAAATGTTTTTTTTAATTTGGCAAATATTTTGAAATATGTAAGTAATGTTTTGCATTTCAGTTAACGTAAATGTCTTTTTGTGGAGGTGGAAATTGAATGTAAATATAATTAATAGCAAAATATCATTAATATATTACATTTTTGACACATTTTAGTCTAACCTTCTATTTATTTACTGAATTTAACTTTATGATTGAGCAAAAATAAAACATATGCAGTTACTTTTGCGTATATGTATTGTTTTATATATTTTGTTAATTATTTAATTGAGGAAATAGACATTATTTATACTTTACAGTCAAACTACTTACATAAAAGTGTGTCTCTGTATAGGATGTGACTTATTTTTACTTAGAAAATCAAAAATCCCTAATTGAAGCGCACAATATTTTTATATGTAGTGTGACTTTTGATGTTTTTGACTGTACGGCATCTGTGCATCTAGCAGTTGTTGTTTTTTTACATTGTATTACAATTTCATGATAAATGGACCAATAGAAATGCTCTAAAATGACTTAGAATAAAATCTCTCTTTATTGACAAAGTTTTTCCTTCTCCTGTAAAGTTGCCATTTTGAAGATACCAGGTTTTTGCATGACAGAGGCAGTAAGTTGATGTACATTAGCATACACAGTCTAAAGATCAGGGTAGCTAAATTCAAACACATACTTATCCCAAACCAGGTTACGCTTTTTTAGGAATTGCACCTATAACCAGTGACACATTTTTAATGGCAGGACTTTCCTTAGCGAGCTTTCATCCCCCCACACACACACACTTTCCTGCCTCCCTGTGGAGAAATGAGGTGGTCCTTTCTGATAAGAAATCACCTTAAAGCTCAGCACCCACTAAACCTAAACCTCTCTCTATCCACCACTAACATGCGCTTCAGCCGGCCTCAGTTCTCGCGAGCGAAATCGCTACATATCAAAGGGGTTTTCGACGCCGAAAGCTTTGAAGAAACCCGAGCGGGAGAGCTGGCTGGTGAATTATAGACTAATCAGGCCTTGAAATATGCAGATGTTGTTTTGGTTGGCCGGGGAGCGAGGGAGGGAGAGCAAAAAGGTGACAAGGGTAGACGTCGAGAGCTTCCAGCTTGATGATGAATTAGAGATAGACAGGGCTTGTAAAGGAAGCTTTGGTCTGAAGGTAAACATCATGTTAAAGATGGCGGCTGTGCTGATTAATTTTTATGCAGGCGCCAGCCTCGGCGTCTCTTTTTGCAGACGCTAATGATGCAACACTAAAAACAGAAAAGCATATACATATATACATATACAATATTAATATTATAAATATTTTAACAGGAAGATTCTGCAATAAGCTGTTTGTTTGTTGCAATATATTGTTCAAATATTCCCAAATTGAACTTACCAAATTGAAAATACCAGCTGTTTTTGCCATTTTATGACAAAATAGTAAATAGAAATAGAATTTAGAATAGAAATAATATTTAGAATTAGATCTAATGTAGAGAATAGAATATAATTTAGAATATTAACCCCTTGGACCCTGAATGTAAGTCAACACCTTGTTACAGTCATAACTGCATTACTGTCATAATTAACATCAGTTTCATAGGCCCTAAAATAGAACCCTGTGGGGCTCCACAAGATATGCTAAGCCAAATGCATTCCCAGTAGTTTCTGCATTAGGATTAATACCTGAATAATAAACCCAAGGTTGAAGGCATGAAGAAACTTTGTCAGTTATGTCGCAACATATACAGATATATTGCAATGTGATGAAATTATGGATGGAACAATACAATAAAATTGAATTTCTGTTATGTTTTAATAGCTTGAGGCTAATGTAATAGCTTGAGGAGGACATATCTTATGGCTAGAGATGTTAGAAACTGTGTGGCAAATATTGAACGTTGTGTAGGTCCACCTCAGGCTCCCAGAACATCCCTGGCCCTGGCCTCTGGTATCTAGGACCAACACTAATGTTAGCAGCAGATCCTGTTTAAACCCTGTAAGTTGTGAGGTAGGACCTTAGGTGCTTATGACCCTGTCTCAAGCTGGTTTACTGGTTGCCCTTGCTTGGAGTACTTTTGGTAGGTATTGACTACTGCACACCAGAAACACCCCTCAGGACCTGCCTCTGAGTTTTGGACATGTTCTGACCCAGTCGTCATCCAGACCATTACAGTTTAGGTTCTTGTGTCTCAGATTCTTACACTTGCCAAATTTTCTTTCCTGCTTCAACACCTCCATCACCTTCAAGGACTGACTGTTCACTTACTGCTTAATATGTAGATCCCACCCAAGCAGTGTCCCACTATTCCTATGAATAGTTCAGTGTGAGGCCGTTAAGGGGGAATTTACCTTGCCTTGAGATGAAGAGTAGGGAGTTTAATGAGAGTGGTGTCGGTCACAGTTCATTGTGAGCCTAAGGCCTGGAGTTCAGGGTCAGATATTTTTGGACCATCCAGCACCTGCTGGGACTTATCGGCCTAAGACTACTTACTATGTGGGATAGACTGCGAGACGGAGATGATGAAATGATGAAGGCGAGAGGAATGGCTCGAAGTTTACCCCAAACTTTCTGGACACTGATTGTCTTCCTCAGTTTTCTGTGTGCTAGTTAGTCCCCAAAGTGCTCTGTTAAAGGCCGTCCTCAATCAATGCCCCCCCGAAAGACATTTATTCCCAAAACCCCACACAGCCTCTGGACAGGCTCTTTTATTTCAAACCCATTTAATGACAGCCATTGTTTTCATTGTTTTGGAGGACCACTGAATCTGGATAGCTTAATTATCTAATTCCGTGGCAGCCAGCGGGGCATTTAATTTGTCTTTTGACCCTGAAGGTGTCCGAGCCAGGACCAATGGGCAACCTTGAAGCCGCCGCTCTGGGAAAACATCGACTTCCAGCAGCGGAGACGGGAAAACAAACAATACAGTCTGTCGATTCAAGGTCGCGAGCTGTGAACACCTACCGTCGGGTGGGTAATCCTGCTTAATGACCGGTTACCGCTGCAAGGGATTGCTGCCTGACGCGGGCAGTGGAGCAGGGCGGTATTGCACTTGGCGTCTTGGGTTAGTCCTCTTGAGCTGCCATGTTCGTCGGTGGTAAATCTCGGCTCGGGGGAGGGGGAGGTACATGGGAAGGAATTGATTGTACATGTTGTTGACTGAATATTGGGTGTAGGAATCCGGCATGGCCGATATGAAACAATACAATAAAATTACATTTCTATTATTTATTTCTGTGACAAGCATGTTAGCTTAAGGCTAATGTAATAGCTTGGGGAGAACATATCTTATGGCTAGAGATGTTTTTGAAGGTTGTGTAGGTCCACCTCAGGCTCCCAGAACAGCCCTGGCCCTGGCCCAGTCAAGGCAAGACCTCTGGTATCTGGGACCAACACTAATGATAGCAGCAGATTCTTTAAACCCTGTAAGTTGTGAGGTAGGACCTTGGGTGCTTATGACCCTTGTTGCACGTCTTGTTGCATTTCTTATGCTTCAAGTTTAAGATCACGTTCAGAAAGCATCCCTGAACTTTTGCTTTGCACTTTGGTGTCCTGAGTGGTGCAGACATCGAAGGTTTAGATGCAAAGTAGCCCCAAGTTTGTTTAGCAAAATTATTACAGTACCTTAATGGAGCTTAACTACCAGTGAGTGCAGGAGTGCATCTCCAATCTCTTCAGAGCCTCAGAACTGTCTTTTCAAACTGGTTCACTGGTTGCGAGGTCACCCCCTCTTGCCACTCCCTCCCTCCCTCCCTTGCTAGACACTGACAGCATAACTCTGGAGTTAAAAGCAGCCAGGCGCTCCGAGAATGTGGCCCGGTCAGGAGAGGCAAGGCAGTGTTTATGGGAATGCGGCCCGGCCAGTGGAGGCGAGGCAAGGCAGTGTCCGTGGGGAGATATTAATAGAGGAGCCAGGGTAGATAGAGAGATAAGGGCAGAGAATCTATCACTAGTGGGTTATGTATATCTTTGGCCACATCTCGCATGCCCACCCTCCTGCCTGACCAAATTCCAGCTTCCCGCAGTCCTCTGTACTCTGGCACAGGAACTATGCCAGAACAGCTGTGCTCGGATTCCTTTTTTTGTCGTCTGCTAAGTTTGCGTTCCAGGCGTCGTCTGCAAGTCGTCTTGAGTGATTGAAGAAAGGTTGCTTTTTGACTTTTCGCCTAATGTCTGTGGCCAAGAGGGTCAAGGCTAGCACCACTCGAGTGGGACTCGTATGACTGCAGAGATATGGGAGAACTGCCTGATTGTGTGTGTGAGAGAGCTAGAGTAGATGCAGTTAAAGAGAGGCAGCAGTGGGGGACAAGCCAATGCTTTAGATAGCTATCAGCAACATCTGCTATCGCTAAATGAGGGCATGGTGGCACCCACCCCAGTTGCAAGGAAGGAATGCCTCGCTCCCCTTGGCCTCGCGTTTTACGGGATGTTAGTCATGTTCGGGAGCATGCGGCCCAGTGAAGATGCTATCTTTAAATTGCTCCTGTCTTTCTGCCCAGTGGAGATCAGGTCATAAGCTTGTGGTGAGAATGGACGACTGAGGGGTTCACCTTCAGCTGCTTCAGAGTTGCTGATATCCGAGGTCGGCACAGTTCCACCGTCCACTCTCTGGCTCTCTGTCTGGCTTGATCTTGATGGTAGAGCTCATGATTTGAGTGCTTTTACCCAGTTTTCCCTCCCTAATTTTTAATGCTCCCAACACTGGGAGAGTGTGGGCTAACACATGCCTCCTCCGGCACAGGTGCAACTGCGGCCAATGCAGTATCACCGGGCAACCGCCGGCCTCCCAGTGCCAGCCAACATCGGATTAAAATGATGTGGGCAGAGAGACAGCGCCATCTACCTATCCAAAATAGCAAGGCCTGTTGTACTCTCTTGAGCTCCGGCAGGCAGCATGACCCGAGATTTGAGATTTCAGCGATTCAGGGGTCATAGTGGCAACGCCTTAGCCTGCCAGTTGTGCTCTCTCAGGCTCTGGCTGCTGATGGCAGGCTCGAGAACCAACAGAATCCAGAATCCTTGGGTCATAGTGGCAGCATCTTAGTACCGCTACACCACTCAAAGCCCTGGTTTAAGTGGTTTTAAACAAAGCACTGGTTGAGCGAGGATCTGTTAGTTGTCATATTGTGGTGACCGGTCAGTCAGTGAATCGACGGACTTGCAGAACTTGAAAAAGCTTTTGAATAAGAATCCTGAAGCTCTTAGAATCAGTTCCTTAATTCCTCTCTCCAACATTAGACAGATCCAGACAAACCTTTTCCTCGGCTTTAGTCTTCAACTTTCACACTGTGGCAGGAACCTGGGATGACTTCTAGCTCTTGAAGTTGCTGAGAGACAGGAAGCTCTTTGTTAAAGCCACTGTCTTCTTTCAGTCACATTGAAGAAACATATCAATGTCAGTTTCTCCAACGGCAAAATCCACCTGAATGACTTTCTGGAGTAAGGAAAGGAGATCTGGACAGCTTTTGACATTGATATGTGATAATGACTTCTGCTTTTTAGTAATCTTAAAAAACACTGTTTAATATTCTGTAGCGTATCAAATTATCCCTTAACTCAAGTCCTGCAGTACTACTGCAAGGCACAGGTCAGGGTTCTCCCTGCCAGGACGCATCTATATCTGCCTGGTCCACTGATCATCCTCCGTACATCTGATCCGGCGGGGTCCGGCGGGGTCCGGTGGGGTCAGGCCATGTTGCTACTCCTCAGGCTTGGAGTTTGAGACTCTCTTTGTTGAGTCCTGCAAGCTTCACTGACTTCATTGATGGTTATTGACTAATCAGACAGCTCTCCGTAATGAGCTGCTTAAGCTCTATTGAAGTGGGCCGAAACCCCTGCTGGATGGATGTGCCCTCTGGGAGCGGAGGAAATATGGCCGTCCCACACATATTCTGCAGATTTATTTACACATCGAGAGGCTGCCGGCCGCGGCAGTAAATCCTTTTACGAGCGACCGTTCAGCCGAAGCCGCTCGTAACTGAAGCCCAGTCCATCAAATCCGTGGGCAGCATGTTGAGTGGTGATTTAGAGGCCTAATTAGATTGTGTAATTGGGTTCATTAGTCAGAGTTTTAGTGATAGGCATCTGCGGAGTCCTCTAAAGGTATTTTGGTGTTGTCCAGTGCGCAAAGATGCGCTCCATTTATTGCTAAATGTCCTTTTTGTGCTAAGACAAAGGC
Source organism: Salminus brasiliensis (assembly GCF_030463535.1). Taxonomy (NCBI): domain Eukaryota; kingdom Metazoa; phylum Chordata; class Actinopteri; order Characiformes; family Bryconidae; genus Salminus; species Salminus brasiliensis. The sequence continues at coordinate 2,157,721 of NC_132892.1, read as the reverse complement.
ATGATGGGAAAGTCTTGTTATAGTTCTGCAGGACTGTAGTGCATACAGGGCTTGATCTTTGGGCTAACCTGGGGAAAACCGATGTACCATCCCTGGAACTATGCTTATAGATGTTTAGCTAGTCTACAAGCATGATCAACCTGACCAAGCTAGACAACTAATGAGACCATTAGAAAGACCAGGCTGGTCAGCCAGTATGACTAAGCTGATCTAACAGTATGACCATGCTGATTGACCAGCATGACCGAGGACAACATTTGGAAGGGCTTCACTGTAGAATGAAATGGACAGTGTCTGGTCATTTGTGACCACCACACATGGGGGAGTACCATCCCTGGAACTATACTTATAGATGGTTTAGCTGGTCTACAAGCATAATTCATCTGGCCAAGCTGGTCAACCAGCATGACCAAGCTTGACCAAACTGATTGACCAGCCTGCCCACGGTGGTCGACCAGCATGACCATCAAGACCACACTGGTCGACCAGCATGACCGTATTTGTTGACCAGCATGACCAAGGACAACATTTGGAAGGGCTTCACTGTAGAATGAAATGGACAGTGTCTGGTCATTTGTGACCACCACACATGGGGGAGTGCCATCCCTGGAACTATGCTTATTGATGGTTTAGCTGGTCTACAAGCATAAACAACCTGACCAAGCTGGACAACCAGTATGATCAAGCTTGACCAAACTGATTGACCAGCATGACCTCTGTATCTGTCTACATACTTATTTATTAACTTATAAACTTCTTTCTTGCATTTTTCAGAGACAATTCACAGTAATGAATTAACCCAGAGGTAATTAAACAGTTGGCTAACATGTGCCGGTAATAGCCAAACTGGCTTATTTCCAAGCATATTCCCAGAGGCTTGGGACTATTGCCCACAAACAACTCCAAATAAACAAGTACCATTAAGTTACGAGCCTCAGGGACTTTCCAAAGCTCATTTTGGACCATCAATTATAGTTGCTTAATAAAGGCGTCCCCAACCAAAGCAAATCTAGGGTTTTCTGACAGCATCTGCTCACACCGTTTGTTACCGACAACACAAAGGCAATTTTCACTGCATAGAATGAGCCACTGGAGGCTTTTCACACTGCTGCCTCACCACACTCGAGTTACACTCGGCCTGAAATGGCAGACTCACCGCAGAGGGGAATTGTACTTGATAACAGAGGACTAAAAAAGGCATTCCAAAGACCCACTCATCGTCCAGTCACCTCGATCAACGCTAAAACTCAATGTTACAATTGAGATTTGTTGTAAACCTCTAGCAAATTTAAACTTCTAGCATTTCCAGAATAAGACAATTGGAACCATCCCAGCTGGCTTTGAATGACACTGATAGGCTACACCATGCAGAGGTCTGTACAGTAGACTGATTCCCAGGGGTTTCTTGCACCTGTGCCGTCCAGTAGCTGCCAGTGGCATCATTCCATGGTCTGGTGCCTTCAGTGGGACAAATGAGGGTGACATTTAATCTAACCACTGCTAAAAACAAACGCTCCACCATTTGGCTTCTGCAGGAGTTCTGAAACTCTATCTGACATTGCTTCTGACCACATATTCAAAGTTCAGTTTTATTCGCCAGCTCTATGAGGTCAATGTGGTCACAGATTTCAAATATACTGAGCTGTAGCCCAAAGTGTTTAGGTCTAACAAGTGTAGCATTACCACTATGACCCGAATCATTCTGCCTGCCATCGGCAACCAGAGCCTGAGAGAGCACAATTTGGTAGATGTCTCTCTCTCTCTCTCTCTCTCTCTTCCCACGTCACTCCCCAGTGATTCTGGCCATAGCATCAGAACTGGGTACTCGACACTTTCCTCCGAGGGCATCCATTGCCCATAGGCCATAGTGTTTAGGTCTAACAAGTGTAGCATTACCACTATGACCTGAATCATTCTGCCTGCCATCGGCAACCAGAGCCTGAGAGAGCACAATTGGGTACATGTCTCTCTCTCTCACTCCCCAGTGATTCTGGCCATTGCATCAGAACTGGGTACCCGACACTTTCCTCCACTTTCCAGATACCCAGGTTGGAGGCCTTGTGGAGTCTATGCCTGTTTTGGCAGCACAAGGGGAACCTACTAAATATTCAACAGATGTTTGCTGTACATCACTGCTGTCTGGATCATTTCTGCAGGTTGAGACTGCTCGTTGTATCAGCTTTCCAGGACATTTGAGACTAGTCTCCGTCCAATAAATAAGGCACTTTGTACCAATCAAAGGAAGGCTATGATGGTCCAAGCCAGGCTGTCTGAAGTTTTCAGTTCTTGCTGTGAATTTGAAAGGGGAGCCTTATCTCCATAGCCACCCATCTGCTTTGTAGTAATCAAGTGGCATGGTACCAACTTTGTTGGTGGCAAATCACAGAGCATACTTTCAGAAATGTCTCCTGGCCAATGTAATTACAGCTCTGATCACAGGGATTTAAGCTAGCCGGACCTTATCTGGCTGAAATAAAGGTTACAGAGGAGACCCAATCACGCATGGATCGCAGTAACATCCAGCATGTGGAGATTACCCTCAAGATGGTTGACCAGCTAACCAAGTTGGTCGACCAGGATGACAAAGCATGACCAAAATCGAATCCAACACACTCTGATGGTCAAGAGCTGGTCAACCAACTAGCATAGCAGCATAGGGTATGATTTCATCACTGCTGGTTATTGTAGTCGACCAGCTTGGTCAGACTGGTCATTTTGGTGGTCGGTCTATCTTGGTTATCCCTATTGTACTGATTAGCACTATGATTGGTTGGGCGGCGTCTGGATGCTTGATGCTTGGCTAGGTCCAAGCCTCGCCCTGACCCAGTAGCAGAACCTTTTCTGCCACTTCTCTGGACCTTCTGCTCCACTTCCTTAAAATACAACCCAGAGATAAACCCGTCTAGATCCCGTGGATTCTTGAAATAGGTCCACGGCGAATCTCGAATAAATTATTCAATTTCATTTTTTTCGCCATACATAAAGACTTTAGCTCCGGAAGAGATTTATGAGGCGCAGATGAATAATTTACCAATTTTGGAAGCCTTGTGGACGTGCCAACTGGACGAGGATCTGGAGGAACAGAAAGGAGTGAGAGTAAAAGCAGAGGGAGGGGGATAAAAGTTCTGCGGCTGATACCGCCGGAGAGAAACACCATCTAACAAGTCTCGCTGAGATGTGAAACACTAGAAAGAGGCCTGGGCTTCCGCTGGGAGTGTGCTCACACACACACACACACACACACACACACACACACTTTATCCTCCAACTCCTAACAAAATACTCAGACTTTCATGTGTGCATCTGAAGCGATGTCACTGCGAGGAGTTTGACGATACAACAGCAGAGCACCGAATGAAGATTGCGGCTAGAAGAAAGGAGGGAGAAAGGAGGAGAATGTGTATTCCTCATTAGAGATGTGATGGGAGATACGAAGAACAGCACGTATGGATTTTCTGACTTTTCAGGGACCAGCACGAGGTTGTGAGCTCAAATTAACGGAAAGAATACTGACAACTGTCGTTATGGAGGTTGGAGCGTTGTCCTCTGATCACATTAGCCCTGTTAATCATCATTAATTGTTGCAGCTCATTTTCTAGTTAAACACCTATGGACACCCTGAGCTTGGTCAAACTGGTCAAGCTGGTGGACTAGCTTGGTAATGCTCTTTATACTGGTTGATGAGCTCGGTAATGCTGGTTATACTAGTCAACCAGCTTGGACGGACCGGTCATTTTGGTAGTCGGTCTTGGTCATCCCTGTTATACTGATTAACCAGCTTCATTGTGCTGGTTACACTGGTTGAGCAGCTTATAGGTATACTGGACCTAACCTATGCTTTTTCTTTTGGGCAACCAGATTGGTCAGACTGGTCAAACTGGTCAAGCTGGTGGACTAGCTTGGTAATGCTCTTTATACTGGTTGATGAGCTCGGTAATGCTGGTTATACTAGTCGACCAGCTTGGACGGACCGGTCGTTTTGGTGGTCAGTCTTGGTCATCCCTGTTATACTGATTAACCAGCTTCAACAGCTTAGTTATACTGGTTATTTGTACTAGTTGATTATACTGGTCATTTAGCTTAGCTCTTGACAAAGATATATGGTATGTGGCTTACCAGCAAGACCAAATTGTCCAAGGTAGTTGACCAACATGACAAAGCTGGTCAACATCTAGCTGGAAGTGGTCAATGAGTGAATCCAGCTGGTTTTGGATGACTAGCTGAAACCAGTTACTGGCTAATTCTGGTTGTACTTCTAACTAGTTTAGGAAGGCAGGTGAGGGCCTTCAATGGTCAAGGTGGTTAAAAAGCTGGTCATCCAGGCCAAAATCCAAAAATGGACAAAACCAGCTGGATGGCCACTTTATTCCAAACACTTTCCTTGTGCTTTTACTCACTGACCACTTTATGGAATTATCCTGCAGAGGATGAGCTTCCTGACCTGCCGTCAGTTTACTGTGTTGGTTTTAAACATATTTCATCTGAATCATTTGAGAACCGAGAGAAGAGCGAGCACCGCACACCGGCCAAAATTAAGCCCGTGGCATCTGTTACCTGCAAATGGCAATCTTTGCATTCAAATTACATGAGTTTCTTTTTTTTGTTTGTTTCCTTGACATTTAAATTTTATGAATGAATTTAAACAGTGACATTTGTTCAGTTAGCGCTGGCTACTGGGCCGCTAAATTTAGCAGCCTGGGTGTGTAAACAGCTGATTTAACATGCATTGTTCCCAAACGCAGAGCCATCTCTGCTGGTAAATAAATAATCGAAGGGAATCTGCGCTGTGCTTTCTCCTGTTCTGAAATCCATTCACACATTTACATGAAAACAACAGCGGGTGTTATCAGAGCAAAAGACGTTTTGCAGTTCTGTTAAAAGCAGGATAAATAAACAAAAAAAGGGGCCACAGTGTTATTTGAGCGTTACAATTGAATAAACATTGTTGATTCCCTTAAAGAAACGTGTAAAAAAAAGAGGATTCTCCCTAGAACTTTAAGATGATCTTGAATTCCTCTCATCTTTAAAAATCTTCTGGGAGCTCTGGAATCTGATTTGCTAATCTGGTTCTCTGAAGATCTGGTGAACTAGCCTGGTGTTCTTGAGTTGTTGATGCTGGTTGTGCTGGTGGACCAGCTTGGCCAGGTTGGGTTGTTGATCCTGGTGCACTTTGTGGCCAGTGAGTGGACATACAGGGTAGGTGTTTCCAATAAAGTGGCCAGCGAGTGGAAGCACAAGATAGGTGTTTCTAATTAAGTGGCCAGCGAGAGGAAGCACAAGGTCAGGGTTTCTAATAAAGTGGCCAGTGAGTGGAAGCACAAGGTAGGTGTTTCTAATAAAGTGGCCAGTGAGTGGAAGCACGATAGGTGTTTCTAATAAAGTGGCCAGTAAGTGGAGGCACAAGGTAGGTGTTTCTAATAAAGTGGCCAGTGAGTGGAGGCACAAGGTAGATGTTTCCAATAAACTTGCCAGTGAGTGGAAGCACAAGGTAGATGTTTCTAATAAAGTGGCCAGGGAGTGAAAGTGGAAGGTAGGTGTTTCTAATAAAGTGGCCAGTGAGTGGAAGCACAAGATAGGTGTTTCTAATAAAGTGTCCAGTAAGTGGAGGCACAGGGTAGGTGTTTCCAATAAAGTGGTCAATGGGTGAAAGCAGTGAGTGTTAGGTTGTTGATCCTGGTTGATCCTAGTGGCCAATGAGTGGACGTACAAGGTAGGTGTTTCTAATAAAGTGGCCAATGAGTGGACATAGAAGGTAGGTGTTTCTAATAAAGTGGCCAGTGAGTGGAAGCAGTGAGTGTTGGGTTGTTAATACTGGTTATGCTGGTCGACCAGCTTGGTCAGGTTGGGTTTTTGATCCTGGTTGATCCTAGTGGCCAATGAGTGGGAGCACAAGCTAGGTGTTTCTAATAAAGTGGCCAGTGAGTGGGAGTATGCGGAAGGTGTTTCTGATAAAGTGTCCAGTAGAATCTGAGTTTGACGCTGGAATTAACTGAAGACCCAGCAGCAGCAACAGCGCTTCCAGATTGAGGTAGAGGGTTAAATATGCTCGTTTGGAGAGGGAGTCAATGCCACACTTATCTAGTCAACTGTGTAATGAGTCTCTAATGGCTTGTTAATTCTCCTTTGCTCAAACACCTGTTAAGCTCGAAATTGAGACATTCGCACACGTGGGGGGGAAAAAAGTGATGAAGCCGTGCTGTTCTTCTCCAGGCAAGAAGAACGGATTTAAGAAGGTAAAATAATGAAAATTTAGGCTCATTTTATTTGGCACAAACTTTTGCTATCTGACAGTGAGACCCAGTGAACGAAACCGAGGCTCCATTCCAGACGTTTGGCTCCCTTCCCTTGTCTCCTCATCTACTCTTTTTTTTGGAGGAAATCATCTTCATCACGTCTGGCCGACACGGCGAGGGAAAGGTCAGGCTTCTGAATAATAAGTATGCTTCAGGAGACAGGTTTATAATGAGACAAGGACATTTTCCATTTGGATCAGTTGAAGACTATTGTCTTAGCGGTGTAGCGTAAAAAAATCGTGATCATTTATTTAAACGGGTTTGACCATGCAAGAGAAGCTCCTGTGATGAATTTAGAACTACAGTTTTCACATCAAAATCTTCTTAAAAGATCATAAATGTTGTTAAGAAATTATATGTTTGGATTTCGTCGCTGTCAAAACCCTAAAACCAGAGGGAAAACCCTTTGGAACTTTCAGTGTATTTTGGAGCATTTCTATTGGTACGTTTATCATGAAATTCTCACATAATGTAAACAATAACTTCTAGATTCACATTATATTAAAAATGTAATCTCAGGATTTGCCACCGTGACCCAGGAGTCGCTGGTTCAACACCCAGGTCATGCTGCCTGCCATCAGCAGCCAGAGTCCAGGAGGGCACAATTGGCCTTGCTCTCTCTGGGTGGGTAGATGGTTCCCTCTCTCTCTGCTTTACTTAAGTGGGATGCTGACTATGTGCTAGCTGATGCATCAGAGATGGGATGCATCAGAGACCTTGAAACTGGTGTAGAACCTTCAAATGATGCTAAGAACTTTGTTCTTGAAATGATGTGAGGTTTCCATAAAGAATTCTGAAATTAGTGTACAAGGTTCCATGATTCTTCCTGAAGAATCCTCACATTGTTTAGAACATTTTAAATGATGTGAAGGTTCCAGGAGGAATCCTAAAATTGACGTAGAACCTTGCAATGATGTGAAGAACCTTGTTCTGTAAATAATGTAAAAAATTCAAGAAGAATTCTGAAATTGAAGGAGAACATTTACATGATTTAAATGATGTGAAGGTTCCAAGAGGAATCCTGAAATTGATGTAGAACCTTGAAATTATGTAAAGGTTCCAGGAGGAATCCTAAAACTAGTTTAGAACCTTGAAACAACGTGAAGAACTTTGTTCTGTAAATAATGTAAAAATTTCAAGAAGAATCCTGAAATTAATGTAGAACATTTACATGATTTAAGTGAAGGTTCCAGGAAGAATGCCTCTATTGCTTAGAACATTTTAAAGGATGTGAAGGTTTCAAAAAAAGTACTAGAATTGGTTTAGAACCTTGAAATGATCTGAAGGTTCCAGGATGAATGTAATCCTGAAATTGATGTAGAACCTAGAAAATTTGAAGATTCTTAAAACTGTCTTTTTCCAACATAATTGTTTATGGTTATTCTCTTAATTTAATTGCTTAATGAACCATTTTTGGCACCTCTGCACAGTTAATCAGCCCCCCTCTATTCCGTCCATCAGTGGTCAGTGTTTGACTACAGAAGCTCTGTTGAGAAGGCATAATTCAGGTGGTGGACCGCTTTAAGCACAGCATTTCCAGCACCCAGGAAGTAGTCAGAATGTCGCTCGTATCACTCTTGTCTCCCATTACTGCATCACATTTCCAGAGAAGATACAAATTCAAATAAAACATCTACAGCTCTCGCTGGAGCCTTAGATGGTTAAGTGGAAAGTTATGAGCCACCGAAACAGCAGTTTCAGAGCGGTGGTTTAATTGCTCCAAGTCCAGGCTGGGACCTGAGGGACGGTAAGCAGCAGTGCTGAGAGTTTGCTGTGAAAGCTGTAGTAACAAGCTGAGTTCATTAGGAACTTCGCCAGCCACAGTTTTGGAAGGCACACTCAACACACAACAGCCATTTTTTGCAGGGGTCAAGTTAAGGATGGTGCTGAAGGATCTGAGACAAGGACAAAGCCGTGATGGCGAGACGTTGTGGCATGGACTGTATTAGGTGATGGGAGGTGGTATGGCTGCATTATAGAGGTTAGTTGCTCTGTACCACTTCCTTGAGTAATCTTTCCCCTCTGGCTTCAATGGCCTGGGGGCACCACTGTTATGCCGTTGGGAGGCCCTCACTCTGGGGATGTTCTCGGAATTTAACATCCCCAAAAGTTCCAGGATATGGTTGAGGGTATGATGCTATTCCCCGTTAGGTAATCTTTCCATTTCGGACATCACTCAGATTACATCCTTAGCCCAATGACGATCAGTTTGAGCTCTGCTACAACTGACTGGTGTGCTCGCTTATTTATATGTGCAGCCTGTCCCTTGGCATCATACATAGTGGGCGAATCTTGTTCCGACAACGGTAGCAACTAACTTGGCAGGATGTTCCCAGAATGGACTTCTTGACCTTTTACCACCTAATGTGCATTATAGAGGTTAGCTGCTTCACAGTCTTGCATCGATTGCCCTGTACTACTTGGAAGAGTCGTCGTTCCCCACTGGCGGCAATTGACCATGGGGTGCCTCCCAACAGCATAACAATGATGTCCTGTGGGCCATTGATGCCAGAAGGGAACAGCGACTCCGGCAAGTGGTACAGACCTATCGACACACTGCAGTGGAGCAGCTACCCACTATGATGGCCACCACCTTATACAGTCTAAAATCAGGAAGTGGTGGAGCGAAGAAGTGAAACTGGCACTGCAGATGATTCTGTGTCAGTCATTGGCATAACAGTGGTGCCCCACAGGCCATGGATGCCAGAGGGGAACAACAACTCCAGCAAAGGATAAAGACCAACCGCTGCATCATCTGCAACATATTCCATCACCTTATACAGTCCATGCCACAACATCTTGCTAGGGTCATCCGAGCCAAGGGTGGTTATTCCCAATATTGGGTGTATTCATCATTATATTAGTTTGTCCAATTACTTTTGTCCCTGTGAAAATAGAGTGACTACATAAAAATCGCTGCAGTTTCTCAATGGCTGCTGCATCTACTGTAAACAATCCAAGACTGGAGTTTTATGGAGAACTGTGCAGCTCCTGCAGAGTCAGAAATGCTAACTGAGTGAATTCAAGGCTGTTAGATTAGCTGATAGACCCTCTCTCTAACACAGTTTGGCCCATTAGGACAATGAACCGTAGCAAGTCTGCGGCAGGTAAGCCTTTTATTGTTCTTTTTTTCCCATCCTAAATCCCAAATTCAGTGACCTTAAAGCATAGAAATCTTACCAAGTACTCTCTAATACTTCCCTCTTAATTGAACACGGGCCTTATGCTAATAAACCCTCTCAGCCGTACGCTTAAAGTGCACGGTTTGAACGCCTCACTTTTATTTTCTTTGTCTTTTTGCTGATCACAGCTCGCACAATTACGCTAATTCGGTGATCAGGCATACCGCTGAGATCCATGGTAATTATGTTTAGAGGGCATTTTTTTCTGTGTTGGAGTCTAATCACGCTAGCCTAGGTTCCAGCTCCATGGGGGACCAGAAAAGACTCATGCAATATCTCCAGTGTTTTGAAGCACTGGTGCCGTATTACTATCACTCACTACTTACGTTACAGCCTTTACTTTATAGGTGTTGTAGGCTGGGCCGTGTCCAAGACTTGGGCAGCACTCAAAGGGTGAGGGGTGACTATTCATCCATCTAAACATGAATATCTGTAATAACCAGCCAGGCAGTGTATTCCTGGATGTTGCCTGCATGCCTGGATCACCAGCTGTTCAACCACCCTGGCCATTAAAAGACCATCTTAGACCATCCAAAACGAGCTACCAGCAAAAGCTAGTCTTTGCCCCCTAGTGGTCCAGCAGAATAAGGTGTTATCACGATGATTAGAGGATTGCTGGTTCGGATCCCGGTTATGCTGAGAGCCATTGGCAGCCGGGAGCCCTGAGAGAGCCCACATCACTCCAGTATGGTGCTGGCCGATGCTTCAGAGCCGGGTATATGGCGCTTCCCTCTAGGTGGGTTGGTTGCCAGCAATGATTTCAGGATTTGGATACTGACACACTAATCTAGTTAGTCGAGTAGAGTAATGAATACTCTAATACTTAATATTATCATATTTGTTTAGCTAGCTAGTTAGCTTGCTAAGACACGTGGTGCCCCATGGGCCATTGATGCCAGAGGGGAACAACGACTCCAGCAAGTGATGCAGACCTATCGACACACCGCTGTGGAGCAGCTACCCACTATGATGGCCATCGTCCATTACCTTATACAGTCTAAAATCAGAAGAAGTGGAACTGGCACTGCAGATGATTCTGTGTCAGTCATTGGCATAACAGTGGTGCCCCACAGGCCATGAATGCCAGAGGGGAACAACGACTCCAGCAAGTGATGCAGAACAATCGCTGCACCGCTGTGGAGGAGCTTACCTCTATAATAAACATCTTCCATCACCTTATACAGTCCATGCCACTACATCTTGCAAGGGTCATCCGAGCCAAGGGTGGTTATTCCCACTATTGGGTGTATTCATCATTATATTAGTTTGTCCAATTACTTTTGTCCCTGTGAAAATAGAGGGACTATGTGGAGTAATGAATATTATTAATTATGAATATTATGATATATGAATACTCTTATTTATATTGTCACGTTTGTTTAGCTAGCTAGTTAGCTAGGCCTAGGCTCTCGCCAGACTATACTCTTCCATCCAAGTAGGGAAGAACATGACTCCGAGGAAGTCAGATGTCCACTCCTGTATTTCTCACTAATCTGATTAACGGTCCGGAAAGTGAGGGCCTGGAGAGTACACTTTTTAAACGTCCTCCAAACTTTCTCATTTTTTTCTGAATCACATGCTGATCAATGGATTTTCAGTGGATTGTTCTTTTATTCTTGCTACCTGCAAATTCGGAATCGAACCCAATTAGTTCTGCCAGCCTGATTGCATTTGGGCTAATTTTATAGCTTTTTAATCTTAACTTAATCAAAGTCCAAATGTGCTGAGCCGGCTGCTTTTCTGGTAAAATGTCACATTAAACCAAGGGGCATAAAACGTCAACTTAAACCATATGCAATGTGGCCACTTTATTAGAAACATCTACCTTGTACTTCCAGTCACTGGCCACTTTATTAGAAACACCCACATTGTGTTTCCATTCACTGGCCACTTTATTAGAAACACCTACCTTGTGCTTCCACTCACTGGCCACTTTATTAGAAACACCTACCTTGTGCTTCCACTCACTGGCCACTTTATTAGAAACCCCTACATTGTGTTTCCATTCACTGGCCACTTTATTAGAAACACCTACCTTGTGCTTCCACTCACTGGCCACTTCATTAGAAACACCCACATTGTGCTTCCATTCACTGGCCACTTTATTGGAAACACTGGCTATCAGTTTATGAGCTCTTAAAGTCCAGTTATACTCTTTCTGATCAGACTGGACAGTGTGTTATTATAGTTATTCAGATTATTATTGATAATTTATTAAATTCATACAAACAGTCTTTTCATGTCTCCTGGCTGGCATGCTTCACTGAGTTTGGCCCATGGACAGTTCTTTGGCAGATGGGACATTTGCTTCCATAATTCTCTGGCAGGATCTACCATCTCACAGTGCTCTGGCTCTGCTAGATTTCAAGCCAAAACTTAGACGGTTTGACTATGAGATAATTTGCTTGGGCGGTTCATTAGACTTTGAATGGACTGTGTGTGTGTGTGTGTGTCGATCCTCAATCTTTAGTTTGACCACAGTTGCAGATGGTGTATCAGAAACCCATAAGAGTTGGTCGAGATGGACGAGATTCTTCCTTCTTTGCCTCCTTCTTTCGATAACAAGAAAGAAACATCTCCTCCCAAACTTCAGGAGCTGATCAGCCGTTCTGAACTCAGCCTGGCTCTGGAGGTCAACTTTGAAATGTATGCAAATCATTAGGACCACTCTGCAATGAAGTGGATCATGTTGGTTATGTCTTAATCGCAGCACAAGTGAAGGTCTAGGGTACGTCAGGCAAGTCAGCAGATGTGGGACTCGCATGGGTGGAATGTGGGCTAGGTGGCTTCCAGGTGGCCATGGGCTTTGAGTGGGTGTGTCCATGTGTGTGTTACTGGGACAAACATAGCCCATCTTTACAGCCCACCCTAATCTGACATGGATCCATTCTAGGCCTCATGTGCAACCAGTACAATCCAAATGGGGACAATGTGCATCCCCTCCTAGTCCCATCACTGATCCTGGAGGGACCCTGGGCAACTTTCTGGTCTCCAGTTGGGTTAACGGGTCCTATAGGTCCCACATGGGGCGTGTTCTGGTCTTCAGTTTGGTTAACAGGTCCTACAGGTCCCACATGAGGCATGTTCTGGTCTCCAGTTGTGTTAAAGGGTCCTACAGGTCCCACATGGGGCACCCAGGTCAGCAGCAATGAGTCACTACCAGTAATGGTCAGAAGAGGTCCGAGGTCCATTTGATACCCTAGGCAGCAAACAGCTGTCCCATCTGATTGTGACCGATAGAAGGGTTACTGTGGCACAGGTGGCAGAAATTGGTAATGATCAAAAACCCTGCTATGATTTAGCTTGCCATCCAGATCATCCCAAACACATTCCTTGATGTGGAGGTCTGGACTCTGGGGTGGTCAGTTCATTCTGAGAACAGCTTCTGCAGTTAGAATGGTCTGTTTGCCTTTCTCAGTAAGAACTCCTTGGTTGGCTCCACATGCTTTCAGATCTTCTCACAGTGGCAGGACGGACCCCAACACCTGCGGATGTCCTTAGAGCTGAAGCGAGAGTGGAGCTGGATTTACTTGGATTCGCCTTTTTGAGGAACTCTTATTACACTTTGTTGTTCTGAATGTACATGTTTGCAGTCTGTGTTGCTATGGAAACTAACAGTTTTCTCTTTTTTTGTCTCCTTTCTAGGTAAGCTGGCCATTCTTTCATCTTTCTCCATTTGGGACAGTAAGGTCAGGATTCTGCTTCCTCTCTATATTTGTGGGTGACATGGCTCTTCAGGCCTCTGTGGCAGGACTCTATTGCGCATGAGAGGGACTCTGTTGGGGATGAGAGGTGAAAATTCTGTGGACGTTCACCTTCATTGGAAACACTTCTGAAACGTCTTCTGACCGCAGCGCCTTACCCTGACAATACAGGTCATGCTCTAGTGTTGTCCTGCTCCGGCACTTGACAGCTCACCATCATTAACAAGACCTTTATGATATTGGAGACACTCAGGAGACTCCAAAATAGTGGAATGGGAAACAAATATAGTAAAATTCTCACTCCCTCATGCTTAGCAGGCTGTAGATTCTCCACAAGGGGGTGCTATAGGTGTGATGAAGCAATTTTCCCAAATTTACAACTCTCATTCTCTAGATAGGACTTTTCCTACCACACAGTCCTACTAGAGTCATCCTGTGTGTCCAGCACTGGAAATTCCATTTCGTCTTTGGTCACAAATTTCATTTCTGAGCATCAGTTAATCCAAAAAAAAAAAAAAAAAGAATGGCAATTCTCAAGTGGTTACTATGGTATTGCCCAGGAATTTCACGGTGGTTACTGTATAGTATCCCGGGTGTTTGCTTGGGTTTTTTACTGCTATCCCAGGTATTCAGGTGCTGGGGTGTTGATGCATGGTTACTTTTTAGGATCTCAGGTTGGTTGGTTTGCCTGGTGTAACAGATACCTAGAGTGGCTGCTGCCTTTTGACCATCGCCCCCTTATCTGACAAGCATTCCCAGTCCTTTTCTCAGTGTGGAAATCATGCTAGCATGCTAATGGGAGATGGTGGAGGGGTAACAGGCTCCCCCACCGTCAAAAGTGATTTACTCCGACCTCTCGCACGCACCCCCCTCCTCCCACCCGCTACCAAGCCTGCCTCTTAATAGCGAATTAATTTGCGTATGAAATGCTGGAGCCACCGCTTGTTCTCTTGTCCATGCTTTCAGTCTTTTTCTCAGTCTCTCACATTGTTGCACTCACCCACTACAGCTTTTACACTCCCATACACACAAACACACACTCTCTCTCTCTTCAGCCTAATTGCCTAATTACCAAAACACAGGAATTGCACCAACGGTGGTGGATTACCTAGTGGCCCTACTGTTTTTCGACAGAGGAGCAAATTGGATAAACGCAGCCCATATATTTGTGGCCCAGGTCAGTCGTGGAGTGTGCGGGGAATGGGAAAATAGGAAGGGCAGGATAAGCAAGTGTAGTGTGCACTAAAGAGGAAATAAATATGACTAGCTTATTGGTTTATTTGTTGGGGGACAGACAAAGCCTCCACTCATTGTCCACTTTAGTGGAAACCAAAGGGTCCTCCAAACATTGTTTCTTTTTTTAGTAATACTATAGAAGAACCACTTTAGATTCCCTAAAGAACCATGTTTGTAAAAGAGCTGTGTGAAGATGCCTTGATGTAAATGGTACTCCCACTCGCAGAGCTCCATTACAAATGTTTTTTCCAAGTGGCATTGTCCAGAGAATCACATGTAGCACCTTTTTTCAGCAGTGTAGAGTTCAAAACTCTACAACTCAGCTTTAAACAGGCTGCGGTGGGCTGACAGACTTTTAAGAACGAGTGGGCAAAGGGTTGCATCATAAAGAAGAAGGCCTCATATGACCTTAGGCCGTATGCCCGGGTGTGTAGCCCTGTTGCAAAATGGTCAGTTTTCCAGTTTACCAAGTCAGTTGATGTGACCCCTGCAAAACCATGGAAATGTAATGTCATGATGCTTCTTGACTTCAGAAAATGTTCGAATAAACTCTAGGACAAAGGTTTGTATGAGGTCAAAGTGCACTAGAGACTAGTCTGTTTGGTCCTGGACCTGTGTGGTTGTTGGTTGTTGGATGTTTAGTAGTGTAAAGTAGTGGGTAACAACACCACCCCCCACCGCTGGTGGGTTTATTAGCCTTGGATCTGACGTAGGTAGACCAAGATAAAGTTTGGTCAAGGTTTCTATCTATAATCTATATATGGGCTAGGCATCTTCTCCAAAGACTTGGTGGTATAGTGGTATAGTGGCATGGGCTAGGCATCTTCTCCAAGGACACTACACCACTATACCACCAAGTCCTTGGAGAAGATGCCTAGCCCATGCCACTATACCACCATACCACTATACCACCAAGTCCTTGGAGAAGATGCCTAGCCCATGCCACTATACCACTATACCACCAAGTCCTTGGAGAGGACACCTAGCCCATGCCACTATACCACTATACCACCAAGTCCTTGGAAAAGATGCCTAGCTCATGCCACTATACCACTATACCACCAAGTCCTTGGAGATGATGCCTAGCCCATGCCACTATACCACCAAGTCCTTGGAGAAGATGCCTACCCCATGCCACTATACCACTATACCACCAAGTCCTTGGAGACAATGCCTAGCCCATGCCACTATACCACCAAGTCCTTGGAGAAGATGCCTAAGCCCATGCCACTATACCACAAAGTCCTTGGAGAAGATGCCTAGCCCATGGCACTATACCACTGTATCACCAAGTCCTTGGAGAAGATGCCTAGCCCATGTATAGATTATAGATAGAAACCTTGACCAAACTTTATCTTGGTCTACCTACGTCAGATCCAAGGCTAATAAACCCACCGGCATCTTAATAGCAACATGGGCTACAACAAGTTACTGCTGAGAACCAGAAGAACGAAGACCTGTATCTGGTCCCACCTGCCAGAATTGTAGCCCGCAGTCCATGACAAGGCATAAAAGAGGCAAGTAGCTGGAAGGAAAAGTTCAGTAGAGTTGAGTGAGAAGGTGCAAGTCACAGACAGTTACCGGCCCATTGTCGGCCAGTTCAGGAGTTCCGACTTGTTTTAGAGCCATGGCCAAAAGTAGCTAGAAACAAGGAATTAACGAAGAGGCTGAGAGATTAATGAACTGTTGTAGGTCAGCAAGGACAGGAGATGAAATGAGCCGAAGTGATTTGCGAGGAAATCTCCCTCAACACTCTCGTCCTCTCTTTAAGGATAACTCCTCCGCCTCCGAGGCTACGGGGACGGAATTTCAGATAAGCTCGGCGGCTTGACAGCATTGTCTCACTGTGCGGATGAAGCCAGCAGTGGAGAAACCTTTGAACGTTGCAGCCCACTCCTCGCACAAGCCACCTGCCATTAGGTTAGCGATTTTCCCCTCCCCCTGTTGTTTTCGCTCCCTGCCATTTCAAAGCGGCGGAGAATCGCTTTGTACTGCCGCAGCATAAATTATTCCGAACAGTCAGCAAGCGACCCGCCAGCCGGCCGGCAACAGAACCGTATCTGCACTTTGGAACGCTCGGCTGTGAAGGAACTCGCAGGTACAAATAGGAATGATTTGCCTCCAGTAACGTCGAGACCAACGGCTGTGTTGCAGCCTGCAGGCTGGTAGTCACAGGTACCCTGGTACAGGCAGGCTTTCTCCTGGGGAGGAATCTTCTGTAGACTCGGCTACAAGAAGAGGCGATAAATGAACCCACCTTCTAAAACAATCAAGGTCAGGGCTAAGTCTTGGCTAATCCTTGACCGTCGTTGCATTTATTTTCTCTCAATTTATATTACGCAAGAGTCGCAGAGTCTCAAAGACACAGGGACACATTCACGTAATCGCAGACAGTCATTAGCGCCGTGGTGGTGCGCTTCCAGTTGTGAGGATGACAATGGCTCTCTGCTGTAGGCCGACATCACAAAGCGAGCCGTGAGCCGTTTATGGATTTCACACTGGAGCTTACGCAGCGTTTAGGATCATCCCTCTCGCCGTGCCGGATTTGGGTACTGCTGAGGGGGAACAAAAAAGAAGATTATTTTGCGCAGTGTAGTGTGTGTGCTGCACCCGCAGGCACCAGGGCGAGTGTGTGTGTGTGAGAGAGAGAGAGAGAGAGAGAGAGGGGAAGAGCAAAGCGAGGGAGTTAGGGAACCAAGCTTTGTGTGCATGACCGAACAATCTGGGTTCTAGTACAGCAGCATTGATCCAGTGTGCAGCAGTGAACACATACACCCAGAGAAGTGGGAGCCACCTTAGGACCCAGGGACCAATCGGGGGTTAGGGACCAATTGGGGACTACCTCAGCCATGAATGTTAAAGACGGATTGTCCAGGATTCCAAGATTCATGTCCCTATCTTGCTTCTCGAACCTCAAACCGCCACGAATGTATTAATGGAACAACCCCCAGCTAAGAATAAGGCTCCTCTCTGTTGCCATTAGGCCCTCTTTTCCACTGCAGGGCCAGATGGTTGCAATATATACTTCTATAGCAAAGTGTGGAGCTTCTGGGCGTGGGCATTTGAGAACCATCCAACCATCCAAACAGCAACTGCCTTGACATGAACCTTGACCTAGTCCTAGGGTAATTTATCTAGTTGCTTTTGACAGGTGTAACTGTGAGTGTGCCGTTGTTCAGAAACCTGCAGGCGCCTGTCTTGGCTTACTTCATGGCTTAATGCAGTGCACTGCTGTAAATCGATATGACTGGATCATGAGGTTAAGCCTAGTCTTGGACTGAATTAAGGGCTTTTCGGACAGCAGGCAACACTCAGTGACCTGTAGACTTGACCCTGAGAAAGCAGATATTGGCATGCACCTGTCACCTCCACGTTAAGATGTTTTAAGGTAGTCTTAATGTAGTCTTAAGGATGTCTTTGATGTCATAAACATTCATAAAAGCAGTGTTCTCATGTCAGTGTTATGAAGTGTTAGATCAACTGATGCCTGTCGGAATAGGTAAGTGTCACCCAGCCTTATGACCACTGTCCTGCAGTACAATCACTTGCTCGGTTTGCCAAGCTAGGCTGTTGTTATATGGTCACTGGACTAATTGCAAGGTAGTTACTATGATGTTACTAGGTGGTTGCAATGATGTTGCTGGATGGATGCTAGGGTATCCCTATCCCTAACTATGCTGCCTTTATTTACCTTTAAATACGACCAACTTCACGCCACTGAGGTCACTCATTATTTTATATGGAATCCCAAGTGGATGCTAGGTTGCTTAGTCATTGTGAAGGTGTTGCTAGGTTGTTTCGTGGTAGTTTGATGTGATATCCCAGGTGGTTGCTATGGTATACCAAGTGATTGCTATAGGGTTGTTAGGTAGTTGCATGGTGGTTGGTAGTGGTTGCTGTATTCTTGCGAGGTGGCTGCTGTGATGTTGCTAGATGGTTTCTATGGAGTTGATTAGTCATTGTAAAGGGGTTGCAAGGCAGATTGGCATAGTATCCCAGGTGGTTGCTATGGGGTTGTTAGGTAGTTGCATGGTGGTTGCTTAGTGGTTGCTAGGTGGTTGCTGGGCAGTTTGGTATGGTGTTTCAGAATGTTGCTGTGATGTTAGGTGGTTGCAAACAACTGCATGCAACTGAGGCTATCCCAGATGGGTGCTAAGGTAAAGGTAAAGGTGCACGTATTTGTCACTGTACTGTACTGCACTGCACTGCACTGTACAGCGAAATGTGTCCTCCGCATTTAACCCATCCCGATATCGGTAAAGGGCCTTGCTCAAGGGCCCAACAGTGGCAGCTTGCCGAGCCCGGGAATCGAACCCACAACCCTGTTATCGATATCCCGGCACTCTAACCTCTGAGCCACCACTGCCCCATATATATAATATGGCATATTTCTGGTAATGTATGATTATTAAACTACAGTGTTATTAAAAAATGACAGTGTGCTTAGCATTGTCAGCAGTCAATTAAGAATTGATGCCAGGGAATTAAGAATTCCCTTCCAGTGCAGGACAGGGATTTATCTGGGTCCAGAAACCTGTGCCATTATGGCCACTGTGTTGCGCAAAAGGGCAACCAGTGATAAAATATGAATACCGAGTGGTATAGGGCATAATCTGTGTCACAGTAATGACCCTGTGAACCTAAGCGCTCATTAAGAATCCTTTGCAGGGTGTTTATATGCCGAGGTCTGTATAGATAATAGCTGCGGTAAGGATTTTTACGAATAGAGATTCATCGGTGCATGAAATCATCATTGACCAGTAAGTCATTACAAAGCAGGCAGGATAAAACAGTTGGGTGCTCATTACAGTAATTTGAACCTCTATCCACCGTGTTAAATAATTTAAGCTTTTGTCGCCTTATTGCTGTCTGCAAAATTATGTCTTCTGAGATCAGCCGTAATGATTTCATTCTCTCAGGGACACCCTCACAGTGAATGCCTCTCTCAGTCTTAATGGGAGGCAGATCTTTGGGTCTCATTTAGAATAATTAGCTGCAGTGTTTCTGTAATCATCGCTGACTTAAACAAGACCGGAGCAGCCATTCTTAATTCCGTCCCTGCGATTCTCTGTCCCAGTGCATGCATTCAGAAAAGAGGTTTTTGCCAACAAATACCAACAAAGCAAGCAAATATGGAAACCAAACAGTGGCCTTGTCTGACTGCAGTGGTTTCAAGATACCAGTGTAATCAGGTCTGGCCCAGGAGGCTGCAGATGGCTGGGAGGATTCCAGCGGCCAGTAGGAACCAGGATGACCACCATCTAGACCGCCGAAGACCACCAGATCTTTAATCTCTCAAGACTAAAGACTTTTGTGCTCTTGGTTCTAGTGTCAGGTCTGACAATGTGGAAGTTCCTACTGAAATGTCTTGAGGAGAAGGACTCATGAAGAGCTGACTCCTTTAAATTTGGTTCTAGTGTACAGACTAAGATGATTCCAGGTACCTAGAGACCTAGAAGTCCAGGTCTAGCAACTGAATGGAAAACTCCCTGAAGATTCAGAAAGAACCAGGATGGCCACCATCAAGAACACCAAAGATGGCAAAGCCCCAGATCTTTAAAAAGCTGACACCTTGAAGTGATAGTAGCTTACAGACTTTGACTGTGTACAAAGTATCATGATATCGGGTACCCAGAAACCGATGGTCCAGCTCTAGAAACAGCATGGGAAACTCCAGAAGGAACCAGGATGGCCACCATCAAGAATGCCAAAGATGGCAATTCCCCAGATCTTTAATTTCTCAAGACTGTTTGGTCATAGCTTAAAGACTAAAATTCCAGGTACCCAGAGAACCATGGTCCAGCTTTAGCAACTGCATGGGAAACTCTCTGGAGATCCAGAAGGAACCAGGATGACCACCATCAAGAACACCAAAGAAGGCACAAAACCCCAGATCTTTAAAGAGCTGACTACCTCAAAGTAGTTAACAGACTTTGTATAAAAAGAATCCAGAGTACCCAGAGATCCATTGTCCAGTTCTAGAAACAGCATGGGAAACTCTCTGGAAATCCAGAAGGAACCAGGATGGCCACTATCAAAAGCAATGCCCCAGATCTTCAATTTCTCAAGATTGTTTGGTCATAGCTTATAGCTTACCAGGATGGCCACCATCAAGAACACCAAAGATGGCAAAGCCCCAGATGTTTAAAGAGCTGACACCTTGAAATCAGTAGACTTTGTATAAAAAGAATCCAGAGTACCCAGAGACCCATTTTTCAGTTCTAGCCACTGGGAATGGGAACAGCATGGGGAACTCCCTGGAGATCCTGAAGGAACCAGAAGGAAGGATCTTTCCTCATTGACTTTACCACTTTTTTGTCTGCAGGGCGCTTCAGTAATCTCTTCTTTTGCCGCAAAGCCTTGTGTATGATCGTACCATAGTCTACGCTGTGTTTACTGAAGCATTCCCAATCCTTAATTGGATGTGTAGCAGTGCAGGTTGGTTGATTCTTGGCTTTGCTGGCTCAGACACATGGTGTGTAGCTGGGGTTGCATGTGCCAGTCTTTGAGGGAGGAGGAATGATTAGCAGGTGGACACATTTAATGCCAGCATGCCAGTATTTGGCGCGGGACATGCACGGCCTTCCCGCTGTTGGCCAAGCTGCTCCTGCTGCTCAGATGTAGGCAAAGGCTGTCAACCGATCAGGAAGCCTTTTCTGGCCAGCGTAGTGCCCTCTGCTCCCTTGATTTATAGCTTTTCATGCTAGTCTTTGAAGCTTTGGCTTTCTCGTGGTCTGAACTTGTCAGTGTGGGTTTGAAGGAATAGCATACCCGTGTAAAGGCAATGGAGCCAACTGTGAGGAACTGCAGAAGAGAACCAGTTAACATGTTCCAGGGCAGAGGTCTTCAAATCCAGACCCTGAAGCCAGTTTCTGTGTCTGGTTTTGTGGTCGGGAATGACACTGGATAGCCAATCAGTCATGATAAAATCCAGGGTCAGCAGGAACTGGACCTAGTTTTCTGTAACTGGACCCTACTGAGAGTTTCTTTATTTGACCTTGCATCCATTCCAAGTTCACCTCAGATGATGTACAACTATTCACAAAGTTCAGAATTCATTTTCACAGTACAGTTTTGTCTTGATTTAACACATCCTTGCTGTGTTGGACAGTGTGTTCAGACTAGCCCCTAGGGACTTCCAGACTGTCCAGATTTTGCCTCCAACTCATTTGGCACCACACACAAGACAATGTGGACTGTCTTTCAGAGCATTAGAAAAGTAGATTATCTGAAACCGAGTCTGTGCATCATGGTAATCAGCACTCTGGCCACACTGTCTTATCATTTTCTTGGGTGTTTCCACAGTACGGTAAGTGTACCATATGGAGTGTCCAATAAGTTTAAAGGTGTGTTTAGACTTTGCAGGTTTGCTTTGATGAAAACAAACATGGTGATGGATTCTGAGTGGACCATTATGACCCACAGATTTGCAGATTTTGCTGCTTAGTCTTGCCATCAGCAAGATATCATCATCAGATAGCACAAATGGCCTTGCTCTGTGCTGGTGGTTGATGGATCAATTGGTCTCTCCATATCACTTCAGTGTAATGCTGGATAGCTGGAGCATCAGAGCCGGGTACTTTTCCAAGCGTGTTGGTTGCATGGTGGCTGGGTTGCACATGTATCAAAGAAAACAGGTGTCAGTCCTAACCCTCCCAGTGTCCGGAGCATTACATGTGATATGAAGGGAAGTACTTGGGTAATTGGGTGTCTAAAATTGGGGAGTTGCTCTGTTTGTGCGGCTCACTGCCATTCAAACCATGGTGCACAACAAAACAGTAGGCCACGACCCCCTGGTCCACTTCCAAACAGATACTGGTGCGGTTTGATTGAACACAGCACAGTCTAAAGACATATAACTGGACAGTCTGTAAGTCTGTAGACCTTATACAGACCTTCTGTAGTCAAGTAAAACTGGTTCTACATAGTACTGTAACAGCATCCATATGGGACCATATAGGACATTCAAAGGTGTGCCTGAGTTCTATATGGTTCTCTATGCAGTATTACCATTGTCTTTATTAAAGAACCCTAGAAAAACCATTGGAAGACCACCACACTTTGTATCACATAGATGTCCTAAGGCAGCTAGCTAGCGAATTGCACACTGCCGTCGTCTGCTTCATGCCGGTGGTTTGAGACTGCTGAGCAGAGTGCCTTGCCGCCCTCCTCCTTTGTACTTGTTCTGACTCAATTGCGAGAGTTTGTCTCGGTTTGGGCCTATTTGCCGAGGGATTTCATCCTCTAAAGCAGTCGTCTCTATGCACAGTCACAGCGCGGGGCACAGCGCCAGACCCGGGGGGCTTAGCATTCATTTCAGCTTGAAGGTTATGCGGCCAGACGCAGGAGAGAGAGAGATGGAGAGGCCGGGCGAATTTGAGTACGCAGCTGCCTTCCAGTATCCCCCCACCCCCACCCCCCCTTGTAGTGGGACTTGGAGATTTTGAGCCAGAAGAGTGCGTGGGTGCGAGCGGGGGATATTTCAGAAAGCAAGATCTTTCATTTAGATGTACAACTTAAGCCAAGAGTCAAGACGCTCTTTTGACTAGGGTTATCGGGCTAGCTGAGGAAACTCGCCTGGTGAAACAGCACCTAGAATTGTATTCTCACTGTCTGAGCTACAGTTTTCAGTGGTTCAGTTCATTAAACTGTACTGCCAGAGCTGGCACAGGCAGGGTCCCTCTTCACATTTGGCAGGGATATTTAGCATGGGGCTCTGCATGGTGTTAAACACCTGCACTTTTATGAATCAGCTTTAGATGAGAGGCTAAGGGTTGGTGATATGATATTTAATCAACGTCAAGATAAATGTAGTAAGAGTACTGAGTTATTGTAATTACCTGGCAGCTAAGCTGCTACTGTTGGACCCTTGAGCAAGACCAATTATTGCATTAAAATGTTGACAACAATCTTTTTTCCTACGATTTTTTAACATGTGATTTAGCTATGGTCCCCCACATCCCAGCTTGGAAATCAACAAATCAATCAGGTCCCCCATATCCTGGCTTAGAAAGCCACAGAACACAGGCTCAACCATGCTACAGCACCTCCAGAGCAGAGAAGGCCTCAGCGGCCTCCCTTTTGGTTCAGCAGTCCCACAAACTAGCTGACGCGCTAGCAAAACTCCTAAAAACCTCAAAAGAAAAGATGATTACCATCTAATCCCACCTCCCGACTGACTGGGCCCAAAATGTGGCAGCTAAGCAGACCCGGGTTTCAAACCCACAACCTTGTGATCAATAACCCATTGCTCTACAATGTAGAGCTACATTACGCCACCACCACACTTGCCCTTTTATTGACTCATGTGCCTAAGAGTTTGCCTTTCCTTGCAATTATGAGCAGTGACCTGATATTTGGTCAGATAAATGACCACTATTTTGCTGTCCAGCCCCTTTTCTGTAATGTCAGAAGTAAGGTACTATGTAGGTACAATATTAATGTACAACACGGTCCTAAGCGTAGGTACAACACGGTCCTAAGCGTACCTTAAGGTTTCACAACATCCACTTTCCCAGCGGGAACGTTTCAAAGAGTGTTCTGTGTGTTGCCTCACCCGGAATGGGTTCGCTTGCTAATCAACGCCGGTCCAGCCGTGTGTGAGGTATTTCAGCAGGAGGTGCGAATCGTCTGGCGGGGCTGCTGTTGAGGCTAGCGACTGGATCAGGGTGCGTTTGGCAGGGGCAGGTAGAGATGGATGGATAGCCTGATTAGAGCTTTGGCAGGAAGGTTTCATACAGATGGTACCTCGCTCTAGGCTCTTACCCTCAGCCTCCCTCCCCCCTTCCCCTTAGTTTTACTCCCCCACCCCCTCTCGCCCACTCTCACTCACTTGCCCTCTGTCTTTCACTCCCTCCCTCTCTCTTTGTGCCTTGCTTTCACTCACTCACCCTCTCTCACTACCTTCATTGTTGGTCCGCTTGCTCATTACGTAGGCTAATTTCCAGCAGAAAAACGGATTAGCGTGTTTAAGCGCCTTTGTGTTTACACGCTTCCGACGGAAACAGGCTGTACATCACCAAGCAGGGGGTCTTTGTCCTCGCTGTGGCCATGTCCCAAGTTATGGATAACAAGTTAATCCAGAAGACCAACGATACCACGCATAATACATTCAAAGCAATCAGGTTGCAGCTGTGGACGTAGTAGCCACTTGGCCATTCTGCTCACGTTTCTCACTTTCTTCATGTTCTTCAGGTTTTTTTAAAGGCTTTACCTCAATTAACAACTCCTCAAATATTTACAAGATGTCCAACTGGCAGTGCTAAGTCAACACAATCCCTCTGAAGCTATGGTGTTGAATTTTTAAGTTAGCAAAGGAGCACTAATCCTTTCCCAGAAATAGGTTTCTGCTCATGCAGGAACTAGAATTCAGGGAAATAGCCCATTTTCCGTACAGTCAGAACTAAGGTACTCTGCAGATACAAGCAATATCAATGTACCTTCAAAAGGTACAACACGGTCCTTTACATCCAATTGTGTACCTTAAGGATTCGCTACATCCACTTTTCCAGCAGGGATCGTTTTTAAGAAGGTTCTGTGCCTCAGACAGAGTGGGTTTGCTTGCTAATCGACAACGGCCCAGCCGTGTTTGAGGTAATTCCACATTTGAAATGGTTGTTAACAAAAAAGCAAAGTTAGCAAAAGAGCTAGCACTAATCCCTTCCCAGAAATAGGTATCTGGAAGTGCAGAGCTATGTAGCAGAGCTGGAACGGAGCGAAATTGCTGATGGGCTGGTGCAGAATCCAGAGGTTTGTCCTTGTTGACCAAATACTGGCTGGTTCAGAAAGTAGAGGTGACCGGCTAGCGATGAGCATGCCGTTTTTTTCCCCCACGTTCTTTGGCTCAAGAGGTCTGGTTGCTGTGAAGATGTGTTAGGGTGTATTTGAGATGCTTCATTGGTGCCTACCTTCTTCTGAAATCAAGGGTATTACAGATAGAATCGCCGGAATCCACATTTACCATACCGTCATACCGTCTCAAAAGATTACCATGGTATGCGGTATTACCAGGGGGTGGGTGGAACATAGCGCAGATAATTCTCCAGCCCCTCCTAGAACTGCTAGTTAGTCTGCTCATTAGATTAGCGTTAAACTTATTAAACATTTTAGCAAAGTATGAAATCACTAATCAGTAAGGTCCCACAGCGCCCCCATGGGTATACGGTATTACCGTTATACCGCTCAACTCTAATTACAAGGATTTTGTCTCGCTTTGCTACAGTAACAGGAAAGGTTTTACACCAGATGTTGGATTGCAGTGAAGATTTGATTGTATTCAGCCACAAGGTTAAAGGAAGTTAAAGCCCAGGGTTTAACTGTTTTTGCATTTCACGTCGCCTCCCAAAATGGGCATGGCTTTGAGCTGGGCTGGAAATTAGATGTGTAAACAGTCCTCATTTCAGTTCAGCGGTCCCACAAACTACCTTACGCGTTATCAAACCCCCAGAAGAAACCATCTAACCCCTCACCTCCCGTCTGACTGTGTTCCACACAGACTGGTGCCCAAGGGTGCCCAAAAATGTCAGCTTAGCATAAGGGAACCAAGTATCAAACTCACAAACTTGCAATCAATAACCCATTGCACTACAGACTCGCCACCACTGGACTTTTGCCCTTTCAACAGGAGCATTAGTGAGGTCAGTTACTGGTGTCAGATGGTCACTTATGAATCACATTTGCCACTCCAACTCATCCAAAAGGTATTAGATAGCACTCCATCACTCCAGGAATGTAGTTCCATTGCTCCACAGGGCTGTATATCCCTCTAGTTCAGTGGTTCCCAACCCTGGTCCTGGAAGACTCCAGCGGTCTCCTGCTATATACTGCTAACTCAGGAAGGGCTTGTAAATTAGCCGATTAGCTGGATCAGGTGTATTGGCTGTGGGGAAACTCATAAATATGCAGGCAGGGGGTTCAGAACATCCTGTTGGTCATTGCTGTACTGTGCAGAACAGAATACAGTACCTATTCCACTTGGGGTCTACCAGGTACAAACGGCAACATTTGACCGTAAGACCTGGCCAGTCCAACTCTCCCTGCTTATGGCCATGTTTGTCAGTGAGCCTGGCCGAGACCAGAACGTGAAGGTGTGAATCCAACAGATTCCTGCTTGTTTATCCTCATCCCTGTCGACGAGAGTGTTCAGATGGGCTCGGCTGGCACAGCGACTGCCGCCACCGCTCAGCCTGTGCCAGCTTCTCCTTTGTAGCCGCTCATTCTCTATGCCGGCCTCTCGCTTGGAGCCATATCTGTCCATGTCTGGGACCCGAATCAGGCCAAAATCAACACTGACGTCCGCCCAGAGCCAGACTGGGTTTGTAGAACGTTTTGCCCAAAGAAATTCTAGCATTGCCATTGTGTTACTAACGTGATGTTAACTAGTTAGTTTGATAGTAGTTAGGTAGTTGATGGATGCACTTGGTTGGTCTTGCCTTCTACCGGTCAGCAATTAGCTTCAATTCCTTACCAAAGAACTAGCATTGGTAGATGTTTGTATGTAATCGTTCCCACAGACACGCCCACTCACAATCGCATGCAAGGAACCCAGCACTGATTGTGCTATTGTGCTTCCATGGACAGTGGTCTGTTCGTCCGTCTGCTGAATGAAGTATTTCAGGCTGATGTGGGCACTGTGGATACCCTTCTAAAGCCCTAGCTGGCCTCTCTAGATCTGCCTCTTGTCCATGGGCTATTCAGCTTGAGGGAAAATAATCGGCCGTGAATAATAATGTCTTGAAGAGCATTTGTATGAATCGAGAGCAGAATCACCAAAGTATAAGCAAGATGAGCTCAAATTGGGATGTACTGAAATGGACGTTTATGCAGTTGGACATTGCTAAGTTCATGTGGTGCTCAGAATTATGGACCATGGGGTTGTGGTTTCGATACACATATCTGTAAAGCTGCCAATGTTGAGTTCATGAGCAACCCTTTCTGCTCATATCATGGTTGAGCTTATGCTCTGATTCTGGCTTTAGGCATGCCATGTATTAACAGAATTGGTTGAGCTGATGGTAAATGCATTAACAAAGACCAGCACTGACTGGAACCATCAATCATGGTATCCTGATCTAACACTGTGGCAACAATCTAACACACCAGCCGCAAGCTAATATCATAGCCCCAAGCTAGCACAACAGCTGCAGCCAAACACTCTAGCAACAAACTAACACACCAGCCACAAGCTAATATCTTAGCAATTCAACAGAATGACTGCAGCTGTTAGTCTAGTCATTTTGATTTGATGATGTGATGACATCATCAGATATTTATTATATTCAGGGTAATGTTCAGGGTCAACCGTGGTGGTGAATGAAACCATATGTCTGAGAAGCTGAAATCCCTCCCAAATGTACACTACATTTACATTTAAGGCATTTAGCAGATGCTCTTGTGTATATTTAGCGCTTTGCTATTTACTCAAGAATATCCCCAGCTAGTTTGAATAGACTGAAATTCAAAGATACCTCTGAGTTTAGACACTACTAAACACTAGTCAATATGGAGACCATAGTACTCTTCTCTGCACCTGAGTACTCTCGGTAGAGGAGGGTTTGAAGACAAGAAAAGCGTTGGACACCCAGGGGAAGTTCATTCCACCACTTCGGTGCAGGACAGAAAAAAGGGATGGCGGGTCGAGCCGAGCCATGCTTGACGCTCAAAGGGCTCTTGGTGGGGATCCAAATGGTCCCTTATAGAATTAGATATTACACCATATGGTTATGGATGCACTTCCAGATGCCCGATACATGAACTTTGATGTCAGTTCATGGTGGATAGGTTCAATTCAAGGCCTGGAAAAGCCTTTTTTTTGTAGTTATGGCAACAGGTGCCTAGTTCCACAGATTAATTATGAAGATATAAAATATGATAACAATTGTTGGAATTCCCCTTGTCATCCCCTTGTCAGGAATGTCCACATGTCATCCAAACTGATGGGATCAAATTCCCAATTCCACCACAATCGAATTTCCGATTCCACCACATTTCGTATGGTGTCTAAACAGTGCCGTGGTTTAGGAGACACTAATTCTGGAGTAGGGTTCTGGCACAATATGTACAAGTAGCAGTGCACAATTTGGGATGCAGCCACAGCGTTTGGCTCCAAACCAAATTTAACACACCTGCTCCTGCTAAGATCTTGATTAGCTGGATCAGGTGTGTTGCGTTTGGGTTGAAACTGAACTCTGTGGGAAGACAGAGCTCCAGGAGACGGCTGAGTGACTGATGCAGTTACATGCAGGGCAAAATGAAACAGCAGAAATGGTGGAGAAATTAAGTTTCAAAAACCAGAAATCCAGCTGGACCCCTTTAGAATATGGATGAGCGACTCGGGTTTGGGCCTCATGGATGTTTTAGGGCCTCAAGCAGACTAGCTTCTGCTGGTAGCTGGTTTAAGATGGGCTAAGCTGGTCTTTGTTGGTCAAGGTGGTCGAAAAGATGGTCAGCCAGATGGAAACATACCTTATACTGGTTAACCAGCTCTTGACCAGCATGTTGCATTCAAATTTTTGGTCATGCTGGTCAACTAGCTTGGTGATGCTGGCCCGATTTTGCTTGTCATACTGGTTGTGCAGATTGGTCGGGTTGATCGTGGTTGTGGTAGTAGACCAGATAAACCATCAAACTCCAACAAAAGCAAACCCTACCTTTCAGCAGGTCCCTAAGCTAAAACACCAATCACCAACAGTGTAACACTTTAGTTAGCAACAAGCTCACAAACCAGCCACAAGCCAATATGTCAGCCTTTCCTAACTTACCAGCCACAATCCAGCACTCTAGCGGCAAGCTAACACACTAGCCACGAGAGAAGATGCTAGCCAGGATGCAATACAATATTATATAATACACTGCAGTGCAAATAGATACAATATGCTAATGCTCTATCATCAAGCTAACATCCTAGGTACAATTTCAGCACCATGGTACCACTGTAGAATTTGATCCTTTACAATATTGTAGCCACATTGTAGCCACACGTGAATATGTTTGCAAACTAAGACACTCACTACAAGCTAACATGCTAGTCATGGTGCAGTATGATGCAATACAATATGTTAAACACACTAGCCACAGCCTAGCACTCTAGCAACAAGCTAACACACCAACCACAAGCTAATATGTTAGCCCCAAGCTAACATTCTAGCCTCAGCCTAACACTCTAGTAACAAGGTAACACACCAGCCACAAGCTAATATATGTACTTACACTAGCCACTGCCTAGCACTCTAGCAACAGGCTAACAGACCAGTAACAAGCTAATATGTTAGCCCCAAGCTAACACACTAGCCACAGCCTAGCACTCTAGCAACAGGCTAACAGACCAGTCACAAGCTAATATGCTACTTTGTTAGCACAGATGGACTTCTTCCCTGTAAGGCTTTACTGAAATTGTATAAACAGGCCTGTCCAGTTTCCTGCGGGTCAAGGAGGTCAAAGCCAATTACAGCAGAAAGGGTTGTTTCTAGGCTACACTGACAGGATTTTCGGTCAGTTTACACTAAGTGACTTTGACGTCCACTTTCTTCCGTCTCCTCTTTGGAGATTAAAAGTCTTGACAGTATTTGGGCACAAGTACTGTCCAATAAATATTCTAATGTTTACTGTAAAGAGGGGAGGTACTCTGCGGACACGGACATATGCCAAGAGCAAAGAATCAGTATCAGCAGCATCATCTGTCCTTCAAATTATCCTCAAAATGTATTTATTAAATATATCTTTGCAATATAATTAGCCACAAGAGAAGATGCTAGCCAGGGTGCAATACAGTATCATATAATACACTACAGTGCATATAGATACAATATGCTACTGCTCTAGCTGCAAGCTAACATGTTAGGTACAATCTGGTACCAGCATTGTAGCCACAAGCTAATATGTTCACAAACTAAGACACTCACTGCAAACTAACATGCTAGTCATAGTGCAGTATGATGCATGACAATATGTTAAACATGCTAGCCACAAGCTAACATGCTAGTCACTATTCATTGCAATACGATGTAATGCAGTTCAGTACAAGCTAACATGCTAGTCATGCTACAATATTACAACCAGATTCAAATTCTAATATGTCCGCCCTTGCTAACGTATATTATTATATTATACCATAACCACAATCCAGCACTGTAGCGGCACGCTAACACACTAGCCACAGTACACTAGCTACTATGCTAACAAACAAACCTGTCTCATTTCTAACACTTTAGCCACAACAGAACATGCTAGTCAGGATGCAATACAATATTATCAAGGCCAACAGACCATAATATCTGACCCTTTATAAAAAGCTCTGTTTTACCAGCGGGAGAACCAAACCGGAGAACCACTCGCCTTCATCTGTTTTTAACAGCACTAAAGAGCCCATTCAGAACCGAGTGGAATGCTAATACACACATGCTAGCTAGCTAGTGTTGTAAAGCAGCTAGGAGCTGATTGGTCAGGGTGGTGAGTCTGGTATTTTACTGAACGGATTGATTGTGAACTGTGGGGCTGTTGGTCGGATCGGTATCGGCCAGGATCAGATCTGGGTGCAAAAATAACCTGACCGGGATGTTCCTACTTAATACTACATCTAGTTTTGTTTTTGTTTTTTTGGGGGGGGGGGCTATGAATGATCTATTAATCTGCAGAATAATTGGCCGACTACTCAAACACTAATCAAATCAATAGGGAAAGTCTCAGACACCACTGGGACAAGACTAAACAGAGGCTCTAGGATGGATCATAAAGCGAAAAGATCCTTGAGAGAAGATGACTGATGTCAAAAAAAATAACAACAGCAGCAGTAGAGAAAGCTGTGGTGGAGGAGTCCAGGCCTCAGGCCCTCAGGGACGTGGCGTGGAGTAAGGCTGCAGTATATTGGAACTCTTTTATGACTCCCTTCATTGCAACATTTCGTCAATAATGAAAAAGTGCAAGCAGCCGGATGCTGATATGAATGTGTGTGTGGTCACTGTCCTATTCTGCGGCATCAGCCGCTCGGCTCGGGATTTATGGGCCATCCCGCATTAGTTCATTTAGCGGACTGGTGTCTCTGTCATAAAGCATGTGTGGATAGGAGCGGGGGGTGGATTTATGAGAGCCGACACGGGCCAAGCCCTCGGCTCTTCTACCCTGCAGATTTACTGCTGGCCTGGAAGGCGGCCTTTCGCTCAGCTACATGGGTACCTGTACCGGCTTGCTCCGGTAGGCAACTGACACTGGTTACTTTGACCTTAGAGCTTGTGGAGAACGTTGGCACGGCACAGTGTAGGAATTTGTTGGCCAAGTTTAAAAAAAAGGTGACCAGCATGGTCACGTTGGTCAACCTGCCTGTTTGTGCTGATCAACCACCTTGGTAAAGCTGGTCAACCTGCTTGGTCATGTTGGTTGACCATCAGATTGAGAGTTGACTTTGTAGTGTAGAGCGCTCGATACTTGAAATAGCTTCTTCCCCCAAGCCATCAAACCTCTGCAATAGTTTCTTCCCCCAAGCCATCAGACTTCTCAACTCCAGAGACTGAATCCAGACAATATTGGAAGCATTTTGCACAAATAACTTTACTACCTCACTGGACTCAATGTTTATTGCACACTACCCCTAAATTATTTATTATTCTTTGTCTGTATTGTGTTGTATTGTCTGTCTGCACTTGTACTATGTTGCACTTGTGTTCTGTATGCACTGTGTCTATGTTGCACCATGGTCCTGGAGGAACGTTGTTTTGTTTCACTGTGTACTCTGTATGTAGTTGAAATGGCAATAAAAGCCCACTTGACTTGACTTGACTTCAGTTAGGCATTGCAAGGAAAACCGAACTGAACACTGATCGGACACCATGACACCATGTTCTTGATGGAGAGAGTTGAGTAAACCTCATCTGAGCAGGCCTCATCCAAGGGCAGAAAAAACAGTAGAGCAGTTGGATTTTGTAGCACGTCTTCCGGGTCTGGCCAGTGTCCCACTCTTCATGTTCTGTCAGGCATCTCTTGAAATCCATGCGGCGTACCTGCATTTCTTCAAACGCTCCAACCCCAGAGGTGGTTCTGCACTACGCTTAGACCCTCTTCCCAAGAAGGAGGAAGGAGATGAAGGTGATCTCAGTCCCGCGGCGGACTGACGCAGAGGAGATGGTTCACGTTCACGGACCCTCTCTGAATCCGCCCCCTCCGCTCTCTCGATCAACAGATCCTTCGGTAAAGAACATCCCTCTTGCTTACCCTCACCTCTGTTAGCAAACGAGGACACGGGGGCGGCTTTCAGAAAAAAATGCTCTCGCTCTTCGACTCTCAGCAAAATAACCTCACTTTGGTTCTCTCCCTCTCTTTCTACCTCCCACACCTTCATCCCGCTCGCTGTCTCGGCAACTCGGCGGTTCAATCAGGCCGGCGTAATTCCGGGCGCATTTGACTGCAGGTAAGAGGGAGTGTTAATTATTTCCAGAGCTTCTAAAACCATCTCTGCTCCGTTTTGTTGTCCAGCGAGAGCCTCTGGCGCTCCACCTCCCTAGAAAAACAGAGGCTGCAGTTTTTAAGCCTTTCAAAACAGGCTGGAGACGCTCGTTATACTTCTCTGCCCAAAGACGTTGCAAGCAAGTAGGAAGGATGGAAAGAAGGAAGGAAGAAGTCACCATTTGCGCCGGTTGAGGGGTTCAAACTGGTGGCCAGGCCTCCAGTTGCAAGGCCACTTCTCTAACCTTTAGGTCATGGCTGCCACAGAATCTTGATTTTGAGTAGAGAAGACCACCTCCACAAACCCATTAAAGATTGTGGGGGGGACTTTCTTGTTGAAGCAAACCAACTCTGGTAAAATGAAGAGAACCTAATGGGACAGGGGACACAGCATCATGATGTTTGTCTGATGTTGTGGTCACAGAATTGCCCTACTATGTAAAGCCAAGAATGGTTTACGTCCTGATTAGGAAGCAAGAGACGCAGGAAGGGAGAATGATCACTTGGTGACAATTTGTACCATCTTGAGGGGCTTAAACCATTGACCTTCTGGTTGCAAGGCTGCTTCTCTAACCTTCAGGTCATGGCTGCCCAAGTTCAGTCTCTTGGGGACCCTTCTTCCCTTTATAGTTAGTCTCCTTCTTAAAGCAGAACGACTCAGTATAGTGGAGAGAACCTGGTGGGACAGTTTTGTCCCCTATGAATGGTTTAAGTAGGAAGGAAAGGAAGTGGGAAAGGAAGAAAGACCGCTCAGTCACCATTTGCGCCAGTTGAGGGGCTCAAACTGGTGACCTTCCAGTTGCAAGGCCTGCTTCTCTAACCTTCATGTCACGGCTGCCTATGCTGAATCTCTTGCAATATATGGAGGAGACCACCTTCCCAAATTGACTAAAGATTGTGGAGAGACTTTCTTGGTGGAGTAGAATGACTCTGGTATAGTGGAGAGAACCTGGTGGGACAGGGGACACAGCAGAATCTCACCATTATCAGCCACCATGATGATGTTCGTCAGATGTTCGTCAGATGTGTCAGATGTCGCAGTCACAGTATTTCCCCTCTTACGTAAAGCAATAAATGGTTAGTGGTTAAGAAAATCTCCAGCAACCACAACTTTTCCTTGAAAGAATTCAACCCTGTTGGGCTTTTGTACGCTGAAGACCGCTTGAGGCCACTTGGACAGAGACCACCAGCAAGCAAAGTTAAGTCCATTTGTTCTGTTCCATTCCTTTGGGTTTAATTCAGTCCATTTCTTCAGGTTTCTGCATTTGGACCACATTTGATAGCATCCCAGCTCCCAGGTAATCACGAATCCTTGAAGCCTGGGCTATAGTGCTTGGATAAAGGTGCAAGGTATTTCAAGGAAAAATGGGTAAACTCACGGGGGAGTGGGGGAGTTCAGTCACTCAGATGAGTGCAGATAGCAAAGGACCTTGATGTGTGGGGTGGAAACTGTGAGTCTGAAAACACACACATTCATCTTTCCCCCTGTGCCATCCAGCCTGCAACAAGGACTCCCCAGAGAGCGAGAATCTGTTTGTGACCTTGGACCCACACTTCTATTATCCACTGGGGGGGGGGGACTGTGCTGTGTGTGCTAACACATACATATATATGTGTGTTGCTTTCGCTTCCTCACTCTTAAACATTGAGGTATTCCTCTGTAGTCAGCTGTACTGAGCCAGCTCAGAGGTGCTGTAGGAACGATAAACACAGGTGCAGATTGCTTGCTTACGTTTTAAAGCTTAAAGGTAGCCTTTTTTAATAATCCTTCCAAACTCCTGAGATGACTGATTCCCACAGAAACAGGGCTTTGATGCACAGTAATTAACCATGGGTCCCATGAGGGTCCCAGCGGCTCCTGTCAAGGCATGGGACCTACAGATCAGGTAGCGAGTGAACAGTTCTGGAAGGTGATGGTGAAGGTGGTACCAGCAGTCCTGCCAGATGTGAGAACCCTGTTGCTGGTTCACCGGTTGTCCTTTCTTGGAGCTTTCTTTGAAAGGAACTGACCACTGTATACCAGAAACACCCTTCAAACACACACTCAAGACCTGATGCCTGATGTTCTGGAGATGTTCTGACCTAGTCACCTAGCCATTGTAATTTGAATCTTTTCAAAGTCTCTGAGGCGCTTTGACAAGAACCGAACTGTGATGTTCTAGATAGATGACTGGGTCAGAACATCTCCAAAACATCAGGCAGGTCTTGTGGGATGTTCCTGGTATGCGGTGGCATACATCCTCCAAGGAAGGACAAACCAGGTGATAGAGCTATGGACGCCCAAGTCTCAGTGGTCTCTTTTCCACTGCAGGGCCAAATGGCTACTAAGGCGACACTATACCGGACCCGTTAAAGGCACATTTGTAGCACTGAATGGTTCCGTTCGGCCCTGCAGTGAAAAAGAGACCATTGATGCAATCCACCTCACAATGTATAGTCGCTTGCTACTTACGTCTTGGTGCCGGATACCATAGGACATCTTTAGAGGTCTTGTGGAGTTCATACCTCGACAGGGAAGACCTGTTTTGGTGGGTTGGAAAACTTAGAGGGATGGAGTTGGCTAAGGGTCTCCAGAATATACCGTTACCCTTTTGTTGTAACTGCTGTAGAATCTAAGGGAAGTTCAGTCTGCTCTTCAGTTAAACACCTGGATTTTCACTGGGCTTCTTGCGTATGGACCTCGTGTAGGCCTGCACTAAATTTTATTTCGAAGCGCTTGGAAGATGAAATTTGGAAATCTATGTTTTCCTCTTCCTCGATTCATTATGGACGGCATCATCATCTCACTGCTGAAATCAATAATGGCACCGAATGAATTGCAAATGCACACTCGTGGACCGGCTCTGCGCCAGGCTGAATTAGGCAGTGCGGAGAGGACCACACACACACACTATCGCATACTCTCGCCCGCTCAAGGGAGAATGCTAAAATAGTGAGGAAGCTCTGCTGGCAGTTCAATTATTACGCACATCTGTTCAGCGGCACATCTGGAGGAGGTGCCATCGCCTGAGACGAGCTTGCCTTGCTTGTGTGCTTTCAGGCTTTGTGTGCTGTCGAACTTAAATATGGGGAAAGTGAAGAACGTCCTCTGCTCCGAGGGTCCGTAGGTGGGCGTACGCCTCGTTTCCTGGCTCTTCTACCTGTCTCCTAACTTATTACAGACAGAAGCTTTGCCATACTTACTGAAAACTTTATAGTCGTCAATATATATTTTGCGATATAGGCCATGGGCCATTGGCCTACTGATGCTGCCGATAGCTGGTTCTTATCAGTGGTTCTTCCTGCTATTAGACAATGTCTCCTTTTAAATCTTGGTTCCTTTGAGTGGTTCCAAGGTAATGTCTTCATTTGGAGTCTTTGTTAATCTTACTGGTCTTTCTTATTTTTTTAGGTAGTATTTCCTTTTGAATATTGCACCCTCTCCATGGTTTTTACTCATGCTCTTAGGTAGAGTCTCCTTTTAACTCTCAGTTCCTCTCAGTGGTTCCTCCTCATGGTTTTAGGCAGTGTCTGCTTTTGAGTATTGCTTCCTCTTCAGGGTTCGTCCTCAGGCTCTTAGGCAATGTCTCCTTCTGAGCCTTGGTTCCTCTCCGTGGTTCCTCCTCATGGTCTTAGGTAGTGTCTGCTTTTGAGTATTGCTTCCTCTTCAGGGTTCGTCCTCATGCTTTTGCATAGTGTATCCTGTAATCCCTTAGCATGATATTGATGACCTGGATCAAGCTGGTCGTAGTTTGGCTTAACTCGCCTCCATTACAGCAGCAGCCTAAAGCTGCACGAACGCCCCGCTCCCCTGATTCTTGACTGATGGCAGCAGAAAGTGCAGAGGAGAACACAGCTGAGAATAGAAATGATGAGGATAAACGAGAGAACCTTTCCTTCATCTCCAAGCAGTAAATAGGTCTGTGTTAATGGCCACACAAATTAATTGATTAATTAATTCATCCATTTGTCTTCCTTTTAACATAGCTTCATTTATTTTGTGTGAAAACTGGCTCATTTATTTATTTGCTTATTTAGTGATAGACTGCTTGTTGACTCATTTATTTACTTCTGTTAAATTAGACTCTTATTTGTTTATTCCATGTTAAATGGGCTGTCGTTTTATTTATTTATCTATTTAATAATTTTGTTCTTTATTTAGAATAAAACTGACGTATTTTGGTTTTGCATGGCTTATGTATGTTGTTGTTGTTGTTGTTGTTGTTGGCTGTTTTTCAATGCCTTTCATTTCGCATTATTAAATCAATAATAAATCCTGAGCCTTTTCTCCTGGACAAATCTGCTCTGGACAAATCCAGCTGTGTACATTCCTAGACGCACAGGGGGGCAGTTTGTGGACAGGGCGTGGGTCAGTTCTGGGGCTTTTCCATGGCTGTATTGTGTGCACTAACAGGAGTGCAGAGGAGATAAGAGGGTCTCAATGAGGCTCCAGATCCTCCCACCATTCAGCCACCCTCAGTGTGGAGAGACAGGCAGGTGAATCAGACGGATGGAGGCTTCTTCCAAGCAACTCTTCCAGAGCAGGTGAATGAGACAGCCAGGCTTTCAGCCCTTTCCTCTGGGCTAACAAAAACTTTCACACCTTAAACCCACCTTAAACCTCGAATTTACACAGTTTTCCTCCTACCCTAGATGCTGTGAGGTTTGCCTGGAGCTACATGTTTATGGGAGGACACCACCTCTAATGAATATATTATTCAGCTATTTGAATTTACACCCATTATCTAGTCCCTGTAGGGAAGTGCTGCCAGTAGA
Source organism: Salminus brasiliensis (assembly GCF_030463535.1). Taxonomy (NCBI): domain Eukaryota; kingdom Metazoa; phylum Chordata; class Actinopteri; order Characiformes; family Bryconidae; genus Salminus; species Salminus brasiliensis. The sequence continues at coordinate 2,120,119 of NC_132892.1, read as the reverse complement.
ATAGGACTCTCTGGAGCTGATAAACATGAACCTATCTATAGGCACCTAATGCCAGGTGTGGGCTAGAGGGGTACAAAACCCCCCAACATTGAGGAGCTGTGGAGCAGTGGAACAACTGGAGGTTCTCTGGAATGATGGTGATGGTGCTCCATCTAGTACTTTTGGGATGAGTTGGGGAGCTGAGGAATGCTTTTGTGGCCAAATGCAATCAAATCCTCATGGCAGTGCTCCTCCAAAATCTAGTAGAAAGCCTTAGCCTTCTTCCCTGGACAGTAGAGTCAGCAGTTGCTCCAACAAAAGCAGCATCAGCTCGTTTAATACCCATGATTTTGTAAGAAACAATAAATGAAGAGGTGTCCCAATACTTTTGTCTATAAAGCATATCAGCATTTCAGCTGCTACAGAGGTATGGTTTTCTTCCATAAGAAAAAAAAAGATTTATTTAAATTCATAATGTACAGATCATCCGCCAGCACGAGCCCGCCGAGGGAACAACATCGTCCGTGTGGTTTCATAACAGCCTCAGATTCCCATCTGAGCCACAGTGTTTGGACAGGACTTGAGTCATCCACCATCTATACCTCTGTCCCCTTAGGGAAGGCCAACCACCTCACCCCAAACACACATCGTTTCGGCTCAGTCCTCCGCGGAGCGTCCAACAGCTTGGAGTCTAAAGCTTGCCGCGCTTCTCTGGGAGTTGCTACACCCAGCGCAATTATTCTTTCTTGCTGACATCACATAATCGAAGGGCGGTTGTTTTCTCTCCTCCCTCTCATGGTAGCAAAGTACAGAGGGAACATAAGTGGACCCACAGTCGGCTTTACTGAGATACAAATCCTTTTTTTCTGTGAAGCTCAAGCAATTTGGTCTGTAGCAGCCATCTTTTCATTTGAGACTCAATAAAGATTTCAACGCTAGAATAGGAGATATTAGTCCATAAACACCTCAATAAACATTCCTATACACGAGAATAGGAGATATTAGTCCATAAACACCTCAATAAACACTCCTATACACGAGAATAGGAGATATTAGTCCATAAACACCTTCAATAAACGCTCCTATACACTAGAATAGGAGATATTAGTCCATAAACACCTTCAATAAACGCTCCTATACACTAGAATAGGAGATATTAGTCCATAAACACCTTCAATAAACACTCCTATACACTAGAATAGGAGATATTAGTCCATACACACCTCAATAAACACTCCTATACACGAGAATAGGAGATATTAGTCCATAAACACCTCAATAAACACTCCTATACACGAGAATAGGAGATATTAGTCCATAAACACCTTCAATAAACGCTCCTATACACTAGAATAGGAGATATTAGTCCATAAACACCTCAATAAACACTCCTATACACTAGAATAGGAGATATTAGTCCATACACACCTCAATAAACACTCCTATACACTAGAATAGGAGATATTAGTCCATACACTCCTCAATAAACATTCCTATACACGAGAATAGGAGATATTAGTCCATAAACACCTCAATAAACACTCCTATACACGAGAATAGGAGATATTAGTCCATAAACACCTTCAATAAACGCTCCTATACACGAGAATAGGAGATATTAGTCCATAAACACCTTCAATAAACACTCCTATACACTAGAATAGGAGATATCAGCCCATGAACATCTCAATAAACACTCCTATACACTAGAATAGGAGATATTAGTCCATAAACACCTTCAATAAACACTCCTATACACTAGAATAGGAGATATTAGTCCATACACACCTCAATAAACACTCCTATACACGAGAATAGGAGATATTAGTCCATAAACACCTCAATAAACACTCCTATACACGAGAATAGGAGATATTAGTCCATAAACACCTTCAATAAACGCTCCTATACACTAGAATAGGAGATATTAGTCCATAAACACCTCAATAAACACTCCTATACACTAGAATAGGAGATATTAGTCCATACACACCTCAATAAACACTCCTATACACTAGAATAGGAGATATTAGTCCATACACTCCTCAATAAACATTCCTATACACGAGAATAGGAGATATTAGTCCATAAACACCTCAATAAACACTCCTATACACGAGAATAGGAGATATTAGTCCATAAACACCTTCAATAAACACTCCTATACACTAGAATAGGAGATATCAGCCCATGAACATCTCAATAAACACTCCTATACACTAGAATAGGATATATTAGTCCATAAACACCTCAATAAACACTCCTATACACTAGAATAGAGATATTAGTCCATACACACCTCAATAAACACTCCTAAACACTAGAATAGGAGATATTAGTCTATAAACACCCCAATAAACACTGCTATACACTAGAATAGGAGATATTAGTCCATACACACCTCAATAAACACTTCTATACACTAGAATAGGAGATACTAGTCCATACACATCTCAATAAACACTCATATACACTAGAATAGGAGATATTAGCCCATAAACACCCTCAATAAACACTCCTATACACTAGAATAGGAGATATTAGCCCATGAACACCTCAATAAACACTCCTTTACACTAGAATAGGAGATATTAGTCCATGAACACCTCAAGGTGATTCAAGGTGATGTGGGGTATGTAATTCCTCCCAAATACCAGTTACTTGTTGTCACACTAGTTATGTTCCCGAAGTGACGGTATGGATGATGTGATGTGACGGTGTGAACCACGGTTTCCCGAATCAACTTTCGCCCAAAACAATCAGCATTTGACGGTAGAACTATGTAGCACTATGGATATTACAACCATTACCTTGACCACAGTCTTGCTACAACATTGGTCCCAAGAATGTGGTCATTTTGATCAGAGACTTAAAACGTTGATGGACGGAGAATGAAAGCACTGGGAATGAGGAAGGGGACGGACAGGCAGAGCAGAAACACTGCTGATAAAAAGGAAAAGGAAAAGAAATGGCAGCAATAATGTTCACGGTCAGTGGGCCGACCTTGAGGGAAGGACTTTAGTGGGGTTCCTGCGCTCTGTGGGAGGGGGTGGATTCCCTTCCAGCTCAGCTTTTTTGCTCCCCCCTCTATGGCCAAGGTCTCTGCCAGCTTAATAGAATACAGTGAAACCAGAGTATGCATGCATTTCGCTTGAGTACAAGGCTCGTTCTTTTCACCCTGTCCTTTCAAAGCCTAAAGTGAAGGCCATTCTTCACTTCTTCATAAACAAATCAGTCTGGCAACCTTTAAAGCACTGCTGCTTCTCAGTTCTTTTGTTCTACATGCAGCCTGTAGGTTGTTTACAGACTAATATATGTATAGGAGTGTTTATTGAGATGTTTATAGACTAATATCTCCTATTCTAGTGTATAGGAGTGTTTATTGAGGTGTTTATGGACTAATATCTCCTATTCTAGTGTATAGGAGTGTTTATTGAGGTGTGTATGGACTAATATCTCCTATTCTAGTGTATAGGAGTGTTTATTGAGGTGTTTATGGACTAATATATCTTATTCTAGTGTATAGGAGCATTTATTGAGGTGTTTATAGACTAATATCTCCTATTCTAGTGTATAGGAGCATTTATTGAGGTGTTTATAGACTAATATCTCCTATTCTAGTGTATAGGAGCATTTATTGAGATGTTTATAGACTAATATCTCCTATTCTAGTGTATAGGAGTGTTTATTGAGGTGTTAATGGACTAATATCTCCTTCATTACTCTTGCAATTTCTCTGCAAGTGGCACTAACAGCATGGCTGTTTGCAGCTGTTCAATCATAGCGCTCAGCATTGACTCCCTATTTTTAGCACTTTTTACAAATTCAGTTGATAGTAATGGCTGATTAGGAAAACATCCAAACTGAATGTCCAGCAAAGACTGGAAAACATGGACGCCTGATCATTCCAATGACTTCTAGCTCATATGTCCTGGACAGCTTGTTTTCGGCATATTTACTCATTTCATATCAACACCGGTGGGCTAATGTGGGATAATTCAAACAGAATATGTCGGAGGCAGATAAGGAAAAGGCCTCACCAACTTCCCAGCTGCTGAGTGAAATTGGAAGTTGGGCGCCAATATTATATATAGAAAATGGACTGTTGGACTTGTTGTTTTTTCACCCCATCAGTTTACCTCACGGTAAAATATTTACCCACGAAGAAACACCTAAAGAGAGGAAAATTAGTGTATTGCATCATCCAGCAGAGACGTCCACATTCATTAAGGCTGCTCATGTGCTCCTGAGCTGGCGGAACACTAAATCTTCCGCGGTGCAAGTCAGGCCCCAGGAGTGGAGCTATTAGAGGACTATGCACGGGCTGATAAATGGGTCGGTTGCGGCCCAGCGCCGGAGTCCAAGTGTGTGTCCTGACAGCCCCTGCCTGGCTGAGTGTGTAGAGATCAGTGCGGGGAACGCTGCTGAATGTTAATCCACCTGTCCACGGCTCTAGGGAAAGAGACGAGCTGATTCCAGACAAAGAGGAAAGATGGGTTGAGAACAACGAGAAGTAGCCGCAGGGTTTCATAGGATTCTGACTCACAGTAGAACCTGAACACACACTGTACATAAGGAGCCAATGAGTGGAAGCACATGGTGGTAGAGGTTTCTAATAAAGTGGCCAGTGAGTGGAAGCACATGGTGGTAGGGGTTTCTAATAAAGTGGCCAGTGAGTGAAAGCACAAGGTGGGTGTTTCTAATAAAGTGGCCAGTGAGTGGAAGCACAAGGTAGGTGTTTCTAATAAAGTGGCCAGTGAGTGAAAGCACAAGGTAGGTAGGTGTTTCTAATAAAGTGGCCAGTGAGTGGAAGCACAAGATAGGTAGGTGTTTCTAATAAAGTGGCCAGTGAGTGGAAGCACAAGGTTGGTAGGTGTTTCTAATAAAGTGGCCAGTGAGTGAAAGCACAAGATAGGTAGATGTTTCTAATAAAGTGGCCAGTGAGTGGAAACACAAGGTAGGTGTTTCTAATATAGTGGCCAGTGAGTGGAAGCACAAGGTAGGTGGGTGTTTCTAATAAAGTGTCCAGTGAATGAAAGCACAAGGTGGGTGTTTCCAGTAAAGTGGCCAGTAATCAGTTCACTAATTAACAGTGATTCAAGTCTTGTTTTCAAACATAGCGAGTTTTAGTGACCTCTCTCTCGCCCTCTGTCACACACTCAAAAAAAAAACAGCATTCTCCGGGAGCGCACACACACACACACACACATACACACACACAGACTCATTTGTCAGGCGTGTCAGCTTGCATGGGCAGAGAGCGACTCACCCGCTGTCACGGCGGCCTCAATGTGTGTGTCATGCTCAGTATCTATGAAAGCCTGCGGTGTGTTACACTAAACATTCATCTCTATGCCTCGCCGGGCTCCTCGCGTCTCTGATAGCACACTGACACTGCTGATATCTACACTAACGCGCACAGGCAGTGTGCTGAAGGCACCATCTGCACTTTCAAATACTGCATGGTGGGCATTGTTTTTGAGCCTTCTCTCATTTCTGTTCTTTCTTGCTGCACTTGGCTCAGCTCAGAGTCGCGTTGTTGTGTTTTTAGTTGGGTTGCATGATTCACAACGCAATCCACAGTGTTTTTTTTTTTTTTAGGCTGGCCATCTGGACTTGTGTGTGTGTGTGTGTGTGTGTCTATTCCAAACGAAATCTAAATTCTGAACATTTTAAAATGAGAAGCAGTAAATTTGTACTCTAATGAAGAGCTGATTAGATAAACTAGGTGCAGGATAGGACCCGGAAATACTTGCCTTCCTCTGGTAGAGCTCTTGACATGCTTAAGCGAGCCCCTGAAAAATCCCTTAAATCCAGCTCAAGACCTCAAAAAGCTGGTCTTTGATGGTCAAGGTGGTTGAAAAGCTGCTCATCCAGGAGAAAAGACCCTATACTGGTGAGCTAGCTGAACATAGTGTACTTTGCATTTGCAAGGTTTTTGCTAGGTTTGGTCATGATGGTTGTTCTGGTCGACCAGCGTGGTCTTACTGGTCAACTAGTGTGAAAACTTCTGGTCATGCTGGTCGACTAGTGTGGATCTCGCTGGACAAGCTAATTGACTAGTGTGGATCTTGCTGGTGATGCTGGTTGATTAGTGTGGATCTTGCTGGTGATTATGGTCAGCTAGTGTGGATCTTGCTGGTCATGCTGGTCAACCTGCTTGGTCATGCTTGGTCACACTGGTTGTCTAGCTTGGTGAGGTTGATCAAGGAAACATTGAGCTTAGAAATTATGACAGGTTTGGTAGCCATGACCTCTTAGAGAAGACAGTGTGGTTCCAGAAGGTTGCTGGTTCAATTCCTCGGAGCAGCAGGAGGTTGGCGATTTCGAGGTGGGTATGGGGGGAGTGAAAGAATAGTGCTTTCTCAACAACGTTGCTCGGCTCCTGGAAATTGGAAACCACCCTCACTCTGAGGACAGTGAAGGCAAATGCCATTAACCATGATTAACTTTGCACAATAATGCAACAATTTTGTCACATTTTAGGACGGTACATCCCATAAACTGTTGGGAAAATCACAGAGAGGCTCTAACCGACTGTTTTTAGACCCACGTGTCTTCTCATTTATCTTCTGGCATGTACGAGCAGTCCGGCTTTAAAAGGCTACAACAACAGCAAAAAAAGCGCCCTGCTGCAGTTGAAGTAGCAAAAGCAGGCGGCTCTTCTGTTTGTGCCTCTTGTCGTCTGTAATGTTATCACAACTGTCACATGCCTTTGGGTGTTGGAACTCAGAGGGGCCATGCTGGCCCCAGGGCCCCTTTCAACCCTGTGCTCTTTTATCTGATGCCTATACCCCCCCCACCACCACCACCACCAACCCCACTGCCATGAACTGAACTGCTTCTACAGAGAATGTGGAGGTTAGGCAGTTAGGAGTGGAATTGCATAACAAAAACCAACATGATAGAAATCTAGATTTTTCCCCTGGAATGCTAATGATGCTAATAATATATGATGGTGGTGGGCACTAGCGGCAGCAGCCGCAATCCTGTACCATTACTTTTATTGAATAATGAGCCAGAGAATGAGATTTATTTTTTGGCCTGTGTCTATTCACCACTCATATCGATATGATGCAAATACATTTGAAGGCCGATGATTGGTGTTAAAGTCAATAGCTATAGGTCATTGCAAGTTCAACAGTTCTGGCGATGTTGGATTTAGCTTATCTTGTGTTTTAACAAGATCATAAACAGGGAAAAGCAGAATTAACTTCAAACAGGTAGGAATACTACTTCGTTGTCTTATCTGGCTGTACACTCTTCTCATAGTCTAAGTTCAGAGGTTCAGAACTAAAAACGGTACAATAATTATTTCTTACTTGGTTGATTGATATCTAAATCTAGAGTTTGGTCTTCCTTTGGTTGTGCATAAAGGCTGGTGCTGCTGGTGGGTTCAGTTCTCAGGTCATATACCGTGTTCACTGTTTGAGGTTAAACTACGGTTATTAACTTTTGATGGCCATCATTTTTAATGGTTGTCATTTTGAGAATAATAAATTGGTGTGAGATCTGGACGCACGGATCCAGCAAACTTGCTCAATGCGCCGTCACTCTCATTTCTGCACGTCTTGATTTTGCAAAGTATTGCCACCGTTTATCGTATAGTAGCTTGTAGTTGCATATGTTGTAGTTGTAGTTGCATTTGTAGTAAGCCAAACAGTTCTTATGATGATGAAGCTAAATGAGAGAGGCTGTTGTTTGCTTGCCCTGTCCAGGTGCATGCTTGTCTTGTGCCCAATGATTCCAGGTAGGCTCCAGACTTATTAAGACCAGGATGAAGCAGATAAGGAGATGAATAGATGGGTAGGTGGATATCCAAAAAACATAGCAAGCTAGCAGTATACCATCAGATGGGTCTCATCGTCAGATTTTTTTTTTCGTTTCCTGTGATGACCCCCCGGCCAACACCATGTAGTGGGGTGCTTTCTTCAGCTTTTTTGCTCCATGTAACGTCCAGACTGCTCCCATAGATTACTGTAATAAACTCACTGCCCGTTACATTTCTCACTAATTGTCTGCCCTGCCTGAGACTCGCCTGCCGTCTTCATGCTCCAACAAGCTGAGTGTGTGGCAATAACAATGAAGACTGGAGTGTTAATGTCACTCAGTGAAGGATGGTGAGGAGAGCCCACTGTCCTGACGGAGGCATTCATTTCAGCCCATTGACTTTAATATTGCCCCTCACTGTAATAAGCGTGGCTGTCCCAGTCACATTCGCTTAATTCAGCAATTATCGATTCAGCGGTGGAGGCCACATGGCCAGATCAAAGCTGACTCTGGAATGCTTGCGTTCCGTATCGAACCTTAAATCTTTCAGTTGTGTAAATAGTTTAACTGATTCAGAGGAATAAAGTCACATAGAGTCCTATGTCCTTATGAGCACTGGCGGCGGGCTGTGGTAGCACCCAGGCCGCGATGTACAGTCACTCCAGCGGCGAGTTGTGGATGCACCCAAGCTGCAATGTAGATTCACGTTGGTAACAGACTGGAAACATCTAAGCTGCAATGTGGAGTCACTTCGGGGATGGGCCATAGAAGCATCCAAGCCATAATGTAGAATCATTCCAGTGGTGAGCTGTAGAAGCATCCAGTACTCGATGTAGACTCACTCTAATAATGGGCTGCAGAAGCACTGATGTAGCGTCACTCTGGTGATTAGCAATGGAAGCATCCAAGCCAATTTAGATTTGCATTAGTAGCAGGCTGTGGAAACATCTAAGCTGCAGTGTAGAGCCAGTCTGCCCATGGACAGTGGAATCATCCAAGACACAATAAAGACTCACTTGGGTAATGGGCCAAGGAAACATCTAAGCCAGGATGTAGTCACTCCGGTGATCGGCCATGCAAGCTGTGATGTAAAGTCACTCCAGTGGCAAGCCATGGAAACATCCAAACCATGATGTAGAGTCACCCTGGTGCCAGGCCATGGAAGCATACAGGACACGACCATCCAGAGTCACTGTTAGCGTACATCTACAGTACAGTCTGTTATGATCATATAATGTTGGTGTAGATGGAGGTACAGGGTGTTTCTAATAAAGTGGCCGGTGAAAAGGTTACTCAGCCCCATCAGGCATATTACATACAACAAGACGTATGCAGTCTGCCAGGCTGGTAGAGATAACCCTGCGTGCCTGTGTTGCCTTCAGGGTGTGATGTTCGAGATGGGGTCGACATGGGTCACCTCAGAACCTCCAGTCTGGTTAAGAGACTTGTGGAGTGGCCCTCTGACCTGTTAGCCTGCAGAGGAGAACCGACTGTGTCAGGCAGGATTAGCGGACAGCTTTTAAAATGGCCAGAGAACGAAAGAGAGAGAGAGCCAGCGCCGCTGGGCGAGGCTCAACCTCATGCTTTCCGACACTACATCCTGACGGAGCCTGACTGACTAATGACGCATGCCGAACCACTTCAGCTGGAAGGGGAAACATCTGGAAAAGTTGAATATCTGAAGAGTTACTGCTGAAGGGTTGACTTTTGAGGCAGTTTGATTCCTTGGTGATTTAAAGAATTGGTGCCAATCACTGAACGTTTGTGTTGTGTTGCGTAGTCAAAGGCGTTTCCGGGTAGTCAGACTGAAATCTGACCGCTGTGTTGGACGTTATATGCAAATATGCTCTTTTCATCTTTTCAGTTATTATTGGTGATTTGGTTGTGAGATGTGTCTTGGAAAGACAAGACAACCTTAAACACACATACACACCAGTGGACAGTGTGCCCGGAGCAGTGGGCAGCCATTGCTTTGGCGCCCGGGGAGACAGAGAGGGTGAAGGGTCTTGCTCAAGGGCTTAACTGTAGCCAAGCCCGGGCATTGAACCCACAACCCTGTCATCAATAGCCTGGAGCTCTAACCACTGGGCAACCACCGCCCCAACCACTGCCCCAACCATGTGGCTCAAATGCGTCTCAGACCACCTCCTGAAGTGGTTTGAGCGATTATTCAGGCAAAATCCTGGTTCTCAGAGACCAGATGAAAACGGGGTCTTTAGCTGAGTCCAAAAGTCCCCCACATGTGGAAAATCCAGAACTACAAGGTACTAATTGATTCTGGACTCCTCGTCTCCTCGTTCTCCTCCTCCATTCTGAGCTCATTGAGTGCGTCACAATCTGAACATCAGCCTTCCTCAGAGAAGCTGAGCATGAATCTTCAAACAAAACAGTGCGATGAACTCCGCCAGACTCCTAACACTACATTGGCCCACCTCTGTAATATGAGTAACCTTGTAAGTCGCTCTGGATAAGATGCTATAAATGCTATAAATGTAAAATGTAAATGTCTTATGCTGGAAACACTATACAACTATATAACTCTTAAAGCTATTAAAAGGAATTGAGAGGAAGTGGAGTGGTTAATGCCTGCACAGATAGCTGAAGAGCGTATCACTGTATCCTTTATAAATATGAGTGAATGGAAATGACCAAGGTCTTCTTCATAGAAACTCCTAATTGTCCCAAAGTGAAAGCATTTGCTGGTTAACTGCAGAGGTTCTCTTTTAACCTTGATGCTTTGTTGTTACTCGACTAGCATGCTAGTCTCTAATTGCACCAGCGTTATGATCTTCTCCTCATGTAAGTCTACCAAAACACTATCTTTGGCAGTAGAACAATCCTGTGTGCCGTGGATGCTAATGGAACAGAGCTCTGCTTATACAATAGAGGGAAAAGGGTTATTGTTCTAGTACATCCCAGACAAATCAGTCCTCGGTTTCTCTGTTGAGATATTCCGATTCCTTTCTTTTGCATTCATATTGTAGAGGCATATGGAGTTCTTATAACCTTCATCATTGCACCTATTACCACCCATCCATCTCCCTCACTACAGTAAAATAAATGTCATCTGTCAGATGCCCACTGCTGCTGTGCATCTTCCCTCACCTTTTTTTACATCCCTTCATCACTACACCACCCGTCGAGCCAACCCCCAAACTTCTTTTTACCTCACATCCTCCCCGATTTTAGCTAGGCAATTACCCAACCCACTCATTAGTCCCCTCCCACCAACACATGTAATGCTCCCTATACTGAGGGGGGGGGGGGTGGACTGACACATGAGCAATTGCCAACACAGTGCCATCGGGCAACCAACGCACTTGGAGGAGAGTCATCTACCCACCCGGAGGGTGCAAAGCCAGTTGTGCTCACTTAGGCTCCGGCTGCTGATGGCAGGCAGCATGACCCAGGATTCGAACCAACTGAGACCCTATGTTGATGCTAAGCTTAAAACCCTATGATGAACATTCAGAAAACAGCAGCTTTAGAGGTCTAATCCTGTAAGAGACGGTATCTCTACTTGATCGCCAGCCCTGGTGTGGAGCCTTAATAACCGTATATCTGCTGGGCCACTCCACTGTTTAGCGTTGGTCTAATGAACAGAATCAGTTCCTGGAGCATATTAAATCCGACCCCTCCACTGCAGGGCTCTTAATAAGAATATAGATCTTAGCATGAATAAGATTCCGGATCTCTTGATGGTATTGGCATGGTGTGGCATGCAGTGTCCTCTAAATGTCACAGTTTCTGCTATTTACGCCTCTCTGCTCACCATTTAAACAACTTATTATTGATTCGGACCTGATGAGCAAGGGGGCGTCCATTCCATTACAAATCACAGATCCAGAAAAGGCAGTGTTTATACTCAGCATTCGAGGACTGCCCCTCTGAAACTTTCGGGAATGGGAAGTGATCTCAGGCGAGATGCTTTCTCCGTTATTTATAAACTACTTTTGTGTGTTTGTGGACTTTGAGTCTTCGAATGTGTAATTACAGGGTGCTTCCATACACTTATTTCAATATACTGGAATGCTGATCAAGAAGATCAGGATCCCGTTTAGATCTTACTATAAGAAACATTGTCCCAAAGAAGCTTTCTATAAATTCAGGTTCAGACTCCTAGGAGGTGTTGCCAAGGGCGACAGTATCACTAAGAAAGTTCTTAGGATTATGAACAAGAACCACTGAATCAGGAGGAATCAAGATTAAAAAAGAGAAAGTTTGTAAGATCATGAAAAAGAACCACTGAGAGAAACTACAAACTCACAAGGAGAACCTCCCTAAGAACATGAAGAAGAACCACTGAGAGAAACCAAGGCTCATTTGGAGAACTACTGAGAGGATCCAAGACTTAAAAGGAGAACCTCCTCAATGTCATTAAGAAGAACCACTGAGTGGAACCAGAATAAGGAAGAACTACTGAGAGGAAACAAGAACTACAAGGAGAAAACATTTAAGAACATGAGGAAGAACCACTGATAGGAACCAGTATTCAAAAGGAGAACCTCCCTAAGATCACAAGGAAGAACCAATAAAAGGAAACAAGACTTGAAAGTAAAAACTCATTAAGAACAATGACAAAGAACCATTGAGAGAAACCAAGACTCACAAGGAGAACCTCAGTAAGATCCTTACAGAAAGGAGTACCTCCCTAAGAACATGAAGAAGAACCACTGAGAGAAACCAAGACTCACAAGGAGAACCTCAGTAAGATCCTTAAAGAAAGGAGTACCTCCCTAAGAACATGAAGAAGAACCACTGAGAGAAACCACAAACTCACAAGGAGAACCTCAGTAAGATCATTAGGGAATGGAGTACCTAAGAACATGAGGAAGAACTACTGAGAGGAACCAGGACTTACAAATAGAAACTCCCTAAGGACCACGAGAAACCAATGCTCAAATTTAGCATCAGCGATCACTTGTATTTCTTTATTGGGGCTGAATGATTGGAGGCAGTCAGTTTAGCTAGCATCAGGAACCAAAAGTCCTCTAGAGGTCAGAACAGCCACGTTCAGTTGAGTGAGAAAGTAAAGATGAAATGTGTTGCTCCATCAGCAGACTGGACGCCCAGGTCCACCGAGCTGGAGATGATGAGTGGGAGCTAGAGCAGGATCAGCACTAATGTGGCAATTCGTCACTCCATTGATCTGGCCTGGGCCTCGGCTAGCTTCACTCCATTGATCTGGCCTGAGCCTCGGTTAGCTTTACTTCGGGGGAAAAAAAACAACAAATCCTGAATTTCTCTCGCGTGGCTTTTCTCAAAACCGGGGCGATAATGCTGACTGTCTCCAGGGTTTGGCTCCAAAGCCTGTGTGTTAAAGTATTGAAGGGTTGGTCCCTCAGCATCCTGGATGGATTATGGAGCATTTCAAAAGCTTTGGGTGCGGAGCAAAGCATTCTTGTTTTTCACTTTATTTTCAATCGGCTTTCTGGATATCGAATCCACTTTTGGACTCCTGAAAGTTGTGCAGAACTTTGGGTCATCATGCTGTTTATGGCAGCTGGTATGTTGATGGGCCTAAACTGCAGACAGATCCTCATAATCCCTGAAAAAAATAAATAAATGAGCTTGGTTCCGTCAAGGCCTTGAGTTGAACCTGTATTTCTGGACAGCAGTCTGTAGAAAGCACCAGTTCTTTCTGAAAATGTGACTTCACAACATCCTGACCTCACTAACTACTGCTCTTGTCATTGAAAGCAATCAAATCCTCACAGCAATGCTCCTCCAAAATCTAGTAGAAAGCCTTAGCATTCTTGCTTGGATGGTAGAGACAGTTACTCTAACAAAAGGATCAGGACCAACTCTTTTTAATACCCTTTATTTCAGAATAAACAATGCATGAGCAGGTGTCCAAATACTTTTATATTTTGATATATTGGAATGGATGCCCAGTTCTTTATGATATATATATATATATATATATATATATATATATATATATATATATATATATATATATATATATATATATATATATAGCTACACCAGAAGCTCTCTTCTCTGGTCTACCATATATATATATATATATATATATATATATATATATATATATATATATATGTTTATGATTCTGTATGGGCTAATTTCCTCACTTACTCACCCACACAGCTTCTGGTAGTCCTCAACATATTTGCCAGACCTCCAAACTGCCCCATGTGATCAGAAAACCAAAATAATCTGATCTAACAAGAGAGCTTCTGGTGTAGCTATAGGCACTTTCCAGGAACGGCCCAGTTTGCCATGGTTGTGTGTAACTGCAGCATCTATGACCAGGTCTGGCCGGTCTGGCCGATTAAGTCTCCCGCTGTGTCCGCCAGTTCACTCAGGTAATGAGACGGCTTTATTGGAAGCTACAGTTCTCCACACGCAGTAATACAGAAGTGCCTGAGTGTAGAAGAAAACAGAGCGCAGTGGGGAGTCCTGGGAAAACGACCTCCTTAGGGGCTAAATACCTGCTTATTACTCCTGTCTGCGGCCCAAACAGCGCCCACACACACTCTCTCTCTCTCTACACACACACACACACACACACACACACAATGATACACAAGCCTGGTTTTTGAGCTCACATGTACAGTATTTCCACCGACTGACCACTTTATGAGGTCCTTCTAGCTTACAGCCCACTATATCAGTGGTCAGTTTCTGACCACAGGACCACTGTTGATCAGGTGTTTGGATGGTGAATTGTTCCCAGTGATGCAAGGTTGGTCCTTCTGTCAAAGTGGAAGCACAAGGTAGGTGTTTCTAATAAAGTGGCCAGTGTGTATAAGCACAAGGTAGGGGTTTCTAATAAAGTGGACAGTCAGTGGAAGCACAAGGTAGGTGTTTCTAATAAAGTGGCCAGTGTGTATAAGCACAAGGTAGGGGTTTCTAATAAAGTGGCCAGTGAGTGGAAGCAAAAGGTGGGTGTTTCTAATAAAGTGGCCAGTGCTTGGAAGCACAAGGTAGGTGTTTCTAATAAAGTGGCCAGTGAGTGGAAGCAAAAGGTGGGTGTTTCTAATAAAGTGGCCAGTGCGTGGAAGCAAAAGGTGGGTGTTTCTAATAAAGTGGCCAGTGCATGGAAGCACAAGGTGAGTGTTTCTAATATAGTGGCCAGTGAGTGGAAGCACAAGGTGGGTGTTTCTAATAAAGTGGCCAGTGAGTGGAAGTACAAGGTGGGTGTTTCTAATAAAGTGGCCAGTGCGTGGAAGCACAGCAAGCACATAGGCACAGATTCAGTTGTGTGTCAACATTTAGCTTTCACAGCTTTGTGAAGCCTCATCCCTTCGCTCGCTGGTGCAGCATCCCTCAGTAGTGACAGCAACCAGTAACCCTGTATCTTCATAAGATCAGGAGGACACTTTTTCTTTTTTTCCCTCCACTGGTTACACAAGAAAGCTGTGGAAATAAGGAGGAGGTTAAGCGAAGTGCAGTGTAGCTGCTGACTGATCACACCACAACAACCATAACACAAATGGGGCTGCCAAAAGAGCCTGGCAGACGTGGGAGACCGGCTGCTCACAGAAAACCATGCACACACACACACACACACACACTGCACTTTTGCATTATGAGGATGAACAAAATCTACCATATATATATATATATATATATATATGCAAATATGTATGGGACATGAACCGTATGTCCAAATATTTGTGGCCACCCTTTTTAATGACTGCATTCAGCTACTTCAAGTAGCACTCATTGCTCACACAGATCTGCTCGTCCAGTCCCTGGAGAGAGGTAATGCCAATAGAATAGGACTCTCTGGAGCAGCTGAACATCATGAACCAGTTATTGGCACCATGCTGCCTAATGCCAGAAGTGGGCCAGAGGGGTATAAAGCCCCAAAGCATTGCAAAGCTGTGGAGCAGTGGAAGAGCTGTGTTCTCTAAAGTGATGGTGGTGCTCCATCTAATACTTCTGGGATGGGTCTGGGAGTCATCTAACGCTCCTGGCGCTCCTGTCGCTAAATGCCATCGAATCCTTACAGCAACGCCTTACCCTTTTTCCCTGGACAGTATAATGACAATAATAAGACTGTAATAGCCTTGATTTCGGAGGGAACGATTAAACGAGCAGGTGTCCCAATACTTTTGTCAGTGTAGTATCATCTATATGTATTCATATCTTTATGAGATGCAAGGAAGAGCACACCCACGCACATGCACTGTGCTCTACACATCACGAAGAGCTGTTCCACATCTTCCCACACTGTAGTACAGCGCCACTGTAGTGCTCGTCTCACACATACACCCTGCAGCATATGTGAGACCGTTTGGGCGTTTTGGGGCAGCTGATGGAGCAGATGGTTGTGGCTGGCCAGAGGAAGGTGTTTGATGGGTGGAAAGAGGTGTTTTTAATTACACGTCAAGTCTGTCGCCCAAGCGGTGGCTGAAGGGGCTTCGTCTGCTCGTGAGCCTGGAGCCTGTGCAGGGCCTCGAGTGTGCACCCATGACCAACACACACACACACACACACACACACAATCGGAAACACACTTCCATTTACTTCCAGACAAAACCACTGCAGGACGAGGCCCGTCAACATTGCCAATGTCTTTCCTAATTGGCACGTTGTCCTGTTTGACAGGAGAGCCAAGTTAGGGCCTTCTATTTTCACTCTGCTGTTGAGAAGCCAGACGTTGCGAAAGCAGGTCAGAGGAGGTTCCGGCTGCACACAGGCCCTCGTTCAGTAATCGGGCTAATTAGGCCCTGCAATCACGGCTTGCAGCACGTAGCACAATCAATGCCGACTCGCCCATATGGAGGGTAGGAGCGTAATTATCGCCCAAAGGTATGCCCTACACTTTGGAGTTGAACCTTCTGCTGACACAGGGGACCATCTGAGCTGTTTCATTGGCCTAATTTGTGTTCAGTTTTCATTATTAATTGTTTAATCTTCTTTTGTTTTTAAACATTGCCTCTGCAGTTTGCCATAATATGCGGGGACAGCCGAGGTAAAGGCGGTGCTGAAGTCGCCGCTGGGTCGCTGTTGAATCGGTACGGTATGTTCACAGTGTTCCCTCTTAGGCCTCGTCCTCAGCTGGTCTCGAGAGTTATGACCATGGTGATCCCACTTATGATGGAATCACCCAAAGCAGATCACCCACACAAGCTCCTTATTTGCATGTTGACGTCTTCGAGCTGTGTTCTTTAAAGTGGTGCTCCATCTAATACTTCTGGGATAGGTTTGGGAGTCATCTAACGCTCCTGACGCTCCTGTCGCTGAATGGCATCGAATCCTTACAGTAACGCTCCTCCAAAATCTAGTAGAAAGCCTTAGCTTAGAGACAGTTACTCCAACAAAAGCAGGAAACGATTAAACAAGCAGGTGTCCCAATACTTTTGTCCGTGTAATATCATCTAGATGTATTTATATCTTTATGAGATGCAAGGAAGAAGGCGTCTTCAAGACGTGGTCTTTTTGAGATGAGGTACAAGTCAGCCTGCCCCCAGTGACATAGTGCTTCTTTCTTGTTTTACCAGAACTCCCTGTTTTGCAGACTGGACCTTCCTGTGTTATCCAGTATCCAATGCCTCTATTTTTACCAGTACTTCTCTTCATGTTTTGCAGTCTGCCCTGGCACTGACAACAAACTCAGCACCCTGTCAGATCTGGACCAGCAGTACCACACTTTGCGCAAGTTTTACGAGAACTGTGAGGTGGTGATGGGTAATCTGGAAATTACCAGCATTGAGCGCAATCGCAACCTCAACTTCCTCAAGGTGAGTTCAACTAACACTGACTCCATCCATGCATCCATCCATCCAAGGTAGGTCTGGAGCCCTCATTCCCCACTGGACAGGGGACCAGTGCATTGTAGAGTCCAAATCCTGAACTGTAAACCCTAAACCTAACCCTTAACCCCTAACTCTAAAATCCCAATGCTTAACTTTAGACCCCAAAACTCCTTCTTCATAACACTATACCCCAAATGCCAAATATCTGCATGCTTAGTTCTAACCATAAATCCTAAACCTGACCAAAATCTGACCACACCATGGCACTAAACACAATCCCAAGGCTCCCAAACTGAAACCAGTTGTAAACCCAACCTCCTGAAAACTAAGAGGACTCCCCTAAATCCTGTACCCTAAACCCTAAACATCTACACCCTTATTACAATCCGTTAAATCCCTTATTTCCATCCGTGCAACAGATGACAACCTAGCTGGAACTATCTATCCATACATTTCTTATCCACTTCTTCCTGGTCAGGGCCGTGGTCGGTCTGGAGCCAACCCGGAATCATTGGGCGCAAGGCAGGAATATTCCTTGGACAGGCCGCCAGTCCATCGTAGTTAGCTGGAACTAGCCAACTGTAAATTCAACCTCCTGAAAAACCCTCAGTTTCTATGCTGAACTACGGATCGCTCCAAAGAACTATCCTTGCTCTCATCGGGTTCATGCCACAACTGTCAGTTCAGAGCCAAGCAAGGTTTGCTAGGTCAAATAGTATGTCAGGTGTTTGTGGACACCCCTTCTAATAAATGCGTTCAGCTACTTTAAGTTGCACTAATTGCTGACACAGATGTGCAAAGTTTTGGGCTAGATGGGATATAAAGCCCCCCAGCATTGAGCTGAGGATCTATGGAACTGATGGTGCTCCATCCCTTACTATTGAGATGAGTTGAAGAGGTGGGGATGGATGAGGTGGGATGGGGATCATCGGCCATCATTCAACATCCTGACCTCACTACCGCTCTTGTTGCTGAATGTGTCACTGCAATCACAGCACTGCACCTCTAAAATCCAGTAGAAGACCTTCTTTCCTGGGCAGTGAAGACAGTTAATCCAACAAAATCAGGATCAGCTTTTTATAAGCTCTTGATTTCAGAAGAAGTGACGAACAAGCAGGTGTCCCAATACTTTTGCACGCCACTTGAGATTGCTTGATGGCAATACAGGTCAAACAGATCCTGTGAAAAGACACGTCTTTTGTCTTGCTGCTAAAGCTAGGTTGATTGTGAAATGTTGGTGATTGCTTGGCATTTACCTCAGGAGAAACTGTAAGGAATACGATCTGACTCAAGGTACCTTGATAAGGTGAAACTCAAGAAGTGAACAAGTGATTAGTGTTCATCATCAGGCTCTATCAGACGATGCTTCCTGCTCCAGACCTTTGTTATTGATGACTTCTGTTTGTCTGCAGTGTTATTAAAAGATAAGTTGTCTCAACATGGTGCACTAGATGGAAAATCATCTATTCATTTTGACAACTGTGCCAGATAGGGAACAAAATGTGCAATATTTAATGGGTTTCTTTTCAGCCTGTACTTTTATGGCATGTTAGATGTGGAGACTTCCAAAAACAAAAGGACTTGAAAAGCTTGACTGACTTTTTAAGTGATTAGTTATTGGATTTTGAATACATACAGTTGCAATGGAAATTTAACACCCAAATTTAACCCCCATTGCAAAGTTGGTTCATCAGTGAAATGTGCGAACTCTCAATTGTTTGATAAACCTCCATAAACCTCCATGAAGGTCTCCATGCCTCAACATCTGACACTTCTGACACTTCTGCTCAAAACCATATAAATTAGCCACAAGTATTGAGATTCTCTTCTGTGGAGCAATGAAGCCAAACTGGACCTTTTCAGGCCTATGGATCAGCTGTATTTAAGTCTGGAGAAGAAAGAAGGAAGCCTACGCTGAAAAGAACACCCTGCCTACAGGGTGGCTTGGTGATGCTCTAGGGCTGCTTTGCTTCCTCTGGCTCTGGAAACCTACAGCATATGGAGTCAGGTCAAAGTGGTGTCAATCAAGCATCAGGAAATCCTAGGCAAAAAAACCCTCAGGCCTCTGTGAGGAAGCTGAAGCTGGGGCATCATTGGACCATGTACCAGGACAATGTTCCCAAGCATACCTCAAAGCCCACTGAGGCTTGGTTGTAGGATTCTGGAGGAGTGATCATCATAGTCGCCTGATTTGAACCCCATAGAAATCCATTGGTGGGATTTGAAGAAGGCAATTGCAGCAGCAAACCCAAAAGTATTAGTGAAATGGAGGACTCTGCCCATGAGGAATGGGCTGAGATTCCTCAGGAACACTGCTGCCAGAAGCTGGTGTCTGTCTGTGCATCATGTTTGCAGCAAGTCAGAACAGCAGAAGGTGCTCTGCTAAGTACTGAAGAGGCTTGTGATGAAGGGGTGGAGTAATTCTGAGATTGTAATCGTCGTTAAAAGTGGGATGGATTTTGGGTTGAATCTGGAGAAAGTTCTTTTTCTATTAGTCAACCGTAAAACTGACCTATCACATTTCATTAGACTGTAAATACCCTGTAAATAAGCCTCCTCCCCTTTTCCCGGCAAGCCCACGCCACACCTTCCTGGGTTTTGGTGCTTGCCATGTTTAATGAGCTGAGCTGTGGCTAATTACTGTGCGAGTCCATAAACATTTCCATTAGCCATGGTGTCATTAGCACAACAGTTAGGCATATGGGGAATTGATAAGGAGTGTTGGTAGGTATGAAGTGAGGGAGCCCTGCTTTCTCTCTCTCTCTCTCTCTCTCTCTCTCTCACTGTATCAGCATCCTCATGCATGGTTAATCTCTCAGCACTTTTCTGTGCACCCCTGCTGCAGTCTCTGAGGAAGGAAGACATATGCTCACCTGTGGTTCAGAGTCTGGAGATAGAGACAGAGGAAGTGTGGAGGAAGTCTGTAGGCTTCCTCTGCAGTGGCTTCTAAAATAAATTCCTCAGCACGCCTTTCTAGCACTGTCATTCCTGGCACATCCAGGAAGGTACAGCTACAGTATTCTTAAATCAGAGCCATGGTCAGATTGGGATCATTGAGGTCTGAAGGCTAGTTCTTCTCATTAGCTACGATTGGGCTGATGCTCTCATTCAGAGCGATTTGTAGGGTTGGCGAATGTAGAGTTTGGAGTCTTGCCCAAGGACTACACTATTGGCTTGGCTTGCCTGGCCAGGGAATCAAACCCAAGTTTGCCTCACTACCTATGACCTACCATTGAAATGTTCTGACCAGCTGTGGATGAAGCAAAACAAACAGAAAAATAGGTTCTTTCTTTTGGAAGATCTGGAAGATCTGACCTAGAAGGCAAGTCTAAGATGTTGGGTGATCTAGAGTTAAGATTCAGATGAAGTATTCCAATAAAACCATGGGCCATGACTCCATTGCTTTTTCAGGCCCCATGCTCCTCCAACATCTAGTAGAAAGCCTTCTTCCCTGGACAGTAGAGGCAGTAACTCCAACAAAACATTTTCTTAGTAGAAAACAGTGAAGGAGCAGGTGTCCCAATACTTTTGTCAATGTAGTGTAATTTCACTGTAATGTAAACTGGCTATGATCTGTGGGGTCCATGCCTTAATGGGTCATAGCTGTTTTAGCAGCACAAGCGTGACATGATGTTATGGCTTATCGGTATACATACGCTATGACTGAATGTGAAATGACTTGGTTAATGAAGTAAACCCGACGTTCAAGTGTGATAAAGCAGGAAAGGCAGCCACTTCTCCTGACTCATCTTCAGAGCAGGTTTAGCCCAGTGTTCGTAAACATTTCCAGGTAATAGTGAATAATGTGCCTCAAGTTCCACTTGTGCTTCTCCAAAAAGAATATGCTTGTGCTTCAAGGATGCTTTTAGGACATAATACAGCAACGTAATGTCCCCTTCCATATTGAACCAAGGAGAGGACCATTTTAATGGATCGTAATACAGTCACCACCACAGGAACCTTCCTTAACAGCAAAACAAGCTCTAACTAACAAGCTTAGTTCCGTATATGTGTCTGATCTTGACTGCCTCAGTGTTAGAGCCTGTTTACATCAGGCATTAACAGCATCTTAGTAATCAGATCATATTCAGATTTTACTTAAAAGACAGATGTAAACACCCCCAACAAAGCATTGGATAATCGGATTATGATCTGATTATCACCAGCTGGTCAGAGATGAATCTTGTCCACATTAAATACACAAGTAAATGGAACTTTTGGATCAGCTTTTCGGATTCCATCAAACAAATTTAAAAAACAAACAAACCAAATTTATTTATAATGTTTATTTTTTAGCTAATTTCCCAAACCACTCGTTAGTACTCTCCCCATATCACACTTATAGTGTCCAGCACTGGGAAGGTGAGGACAGACACATTTTTTGTCTGTTGTGGCCTCCCGTCCATGCAAAAAAAAATTGGTGAACTACCGCCAGTGGACACTCAGAGGAAAGTGCTGGGTAGCTAGCACTGCTTTGGCTAGCAGATTACAGTATTGCACTGCAATGATAATGGAATGATGAAGAGCCATCTACCAATCCAGAGAGAGCAAAGTCGATTGTGCTCCCTCATTCCAGCTGCTGATGGCAGGCACCATGATTTCTCATGTGTATAAGAGCACTATTACAGAGTTTGTTCCCTTGCCAGTTGTGCTCTCTTAGAATCTGGCTGCTGATGGCAAAGCAGCATGGCTTGGGATTCAAACTCACAACATCCTGCGGGCCATAGTGGTAACGCATTAGACTGCTGAGCCACAGGACAGTTTTGATGAGAAACCGTAGTTTACAGAAAGTCTAATGGATCTCATCTGGTCACACTGGGGACGTATTTTAATGAAATAGATCCAGATGCTATCAGTTAATGTCAGTGTTCTTTCACTTGGACCAAACTCACTCAACATTCTCCAAAATAAAGGCTCTTCAAATGGTTCTTTCCTCACACTCACAAATCTCTGTTACAAACATGGTGTACGATGAAACCAAATATGGCATCTTCAGTTTTTCAGTGGCGTCCTTTATTTTTTTAAGAGTGCAACTCAAGTCAGACGGACAAAAAAAACCCAAAAACTGGTCAAGTCTCATTGAAAGGGACCCTGACGTCTCTTAAACTTTTTCATATGTTTAATGAGGTCTGTGATGAATTTGTAATCTGCATTGATTGTGTGCTCAAGCCTGTTGTTAGCCTGATTGTCCAACTGCTTATGAGTGCGGTGATCAGTCTTTAATCAGAACTTAATCAGAACTCCCTCCAGTGTATTTGCATTCCTTGATATTTCTTTTACATAATCCCAATCAGCGAACACTGGAAAGACAGGAATAGAAGAAAACATGAGCCTGAAAGTTTGAGCTGAACGGCTGAACGGGCTGCAGGGAAGTTTAGGGAAGTCGGACAATCTTTTAGCGCCCTTTCCTTTTGGACAATTGGGGGCAGTGGTGGCTCAGGGGTGGTTATAGGACTGGGTTACTGATGACAGGATCGTGGGTCCGAATGTGAGCGTTCACTGCAAGGATGGGTTAAAGGCAGAGGCCAAATTCGTTTATTCCAAGCAAAGGTGATCTCCAAAAGGCCCAGGGGCTTCGTTCCCATCCTTCAGCCCCATTGCCACAGGTTCTAAAGAGCTCACTGAACTCCAGCGTGGTTCTGTAATAGGAGCCACCGGTGCAACAACAAGAAGTCGGCCAGGGAAATTTCTTCCCTCCTGCTGTATATGAAATCTGTAGGTGTCTCAATACTTTTGTCCATATATAAATGTAAAGCATGCCCAGCAAATTTGCCCATGTTAAATTAACACTGCAAGTGGCTGGTCGACAGTGGCCATTGCGAGAGTACTATTAATGCCGTAGGGGCCAGCGCGGGAGGAAGGCTGGGGCTAGCCGTGGTAGGGATGGTAATGCCGCAGTAGCAATGCTGGGCGAGGCCGGCAGCTGGCACAGGAGTGATGCTAACGCCGTCATAAAAGCTCCTGTGGGTGTGTGTAGATGTAGGTGTCCCAATACTTTTGTCCATATAGTATGTGAGGTTTCACTTCAGACCATATTGCCATTATTACTCTCTTTGCCTTTTTGTTGCTCAGTGTTTGTGACTGGAGATCCCCATTCTGGTTTCCAGTGGGCTTTGGTGTCATTTGTTTGTGGGAATCTTGTCCATAAATTGGTCATGCTTGTAGAAGATTCCTCTTCAATGCTAACTCAATACAGCTGGCTTGTTAGACCTATTCGGTCCTCATCAACTGACTGACTTCTGAACAGTTCGTCTCAAATTAGGCCCCAACCTGAATGTATTACTCTGAGCCAAGGTCAATAACCCACTTGAGTATGCGTTCACAATTTGTCGCTAATTAGCTTGAGTGTTTCCATGGAGTTTCTCAGCATTGCATATTCAACAGCGCAAATATCACATCTATCAACACGCATGTAGACATGATCAGCCTGCAAAATGGCGAGGAACGGCCTTTGGTCAAACTGCGTGGTTCAGGAGAATTCCTGCAGTTTCCATTGCCCCTGATTTCGGCCTGTGACGGCCTGGGTAATGAGGCGTTGAGCAGAATCAGGTGTGTTATAGCTGAGAAAAACCCTGAACCGTAGAATTCCTCCTGTAAGTATGTAGCCCTAAGGCCTGAAGTGTTAGTAGCTAGTCCACAGCCCTATAGGTTCAGGCCCTGCACAGAGACAGCTGCTGCTAGTGCTCTTTGAGGAGCTCCATTGATATTCTCCTCAGCTCTTCTACCACTGCCCTCTCGTGAGCAAGGAAGACATTCACACACTTGCTGCAACCGCTGCAGAGCCTTTAATGAAAAAATCGGAAGTAAAAATGCTAACATAACTAGCACCTTCTGATTTGCGTAGCGCTGTACTGTACTTTCAGTAGTAGTTTTCTTGTTGTTTTTTTTATATGAGCACTGAGCTAAGTAATGGGGCTCAAAGCTGGGCAAGCTCAGTATAGACTATAAGCACAAACTGAAGCCAGGCAAACACTGTGCGATTTAAGCCTGTTTTGAGACGATGGAATTTCAGGATCTGGCTGACTTTTAGCTCGACCGTTATGTAATGTGCAGTGGAAGAGATGGAGGCGATTTCCAGTTACCTGCCCACACGAGCTCTGAGTTAGCTGTCGGACGACTGAATGGATTTCTAACATCAGAGGAAAGAGCCGACAGCACGGCCAATTGTACTCTCTCCGATTCTGGCTGCTGATGGCAAAGCAGCATGTATAGACAAGCTCTAGCTAAACCAGTCCAGGTGGGAGTAGTGGGAACTCTAAAGCTAGACGCACACTTCAGCCCGCTTTAAAGCCTGATCGTAGCCGACTACATTTTTAGGATTGGGCTGAATTTTAGCTCAACCAGCTGTCGTTTGATGTGCAGTGTAAGAAGCAATGCCCAAATAACTTCCCAAACATGCTCACAGTTAGCTCTCAGACAACCAAACAGATTTCTGACATGTCCGTAATTTTGTACACTCTTCTCGCAGTCTGAGCACTTTTGTGAGCCGGCGTGAAGTCAAATTTACACAATTAGCGGAATTCTGTTAATATTAATGTCTCAAAATCAGACTTATTTAAGTAACCTAGAATCTCTGAAAAATAACAGGGTATGTGTCACTGACTGTCTCTTAGAAATTCTTTGCAATTTGTAGATGAAGAAGTACCAAAAATCTTGTAGGGTCTAAAGGTTATGAGAGGAAAATAGATGGTATCGGATTGCTGTCAGTGTCTACAGATCCTCAAGGTTGCAGTATCAGTTATCGGTATTGGACATAAAAAAGGTATCACCCCTAGATTTGAGCACTGCTTAAAAATAGTTTGAAACGGCAATTAGACCTTCACTTTTATATATTTTGGTCTTTCCCCATATCTAACGATCACAGCCTGATCTTGTGTGACTGGAAATAACTACCAGGCATTGTTGCAAAGATGGCCGCTAAGTGAACAGACTTTAGCCTCCGCAACCAACAGAATGAAATCCAATCTGACTTTTCATGTTCATGATGCATATCCACGAATCGGACATGAATCTAATCTAGGACCAAATATGACTTCAATCTGATTTGAAAAGTTCTGTCCACACGGCCATGAAAATCAGATGTTTCACATTAGGGCAAAAACAAATCACTTCAGCCTGGCAGTTTGTGAATGTAGCCTAAAATTACTAGAACTTCAGGAACTTTCTGGGACACTTGTGTCCGCAATGATGACAAGGTGATACACCAACAAAAACAGATCTGCCCGAATGTATCTGGTTGTCCTGTTGGCTGTTGGTTTCAATCTTATGTCCCTTGTCAGAATGCCCCCTTCGATTTGGGACGTGACCACCGCCCGTCAAATTAAAGCCTGGCAGTCCTCTGTCATGGTCCAGCCCCGCAGCTCTCGGCAGTGGCTAACGATGTTAGGGGCTTCGAGTGGCTCTTCATTAAAATCTGATCAGTCAGCCCTGTGCCGTGCTGTCTGAGGGAGAATAGCAGAGTGGCTGTGGGTCTAAGCTACCAGGATGGGAACACAACAGGGATGAAAAGTAAAGGCACGACTCTGGCCCACTCTTGAGTGAAAAGTTTGGGCTTTGGACTTTGGGATGTATGTAGAACTGAAGGAATTATTCATCTAGAGTGGTCTTCAGGATATGTGCAGGATACTCAGCGATGAGGCTTGCTTTGCTTAGTTCTGTGATGTAAACTGGCCTGTGCTTGCTTAAGATTCCTTTGGAATCAGATGTTTGAGTGGTTAGATCTCTACCCTTTACCAGCTGGGATACCATAGCAACTGCCTAGCACCCATCGAGCAACACCATAGCTAGATACTATTGCTACCTCTCAACAACCTTCCAGCAACTCCCTAGCAACCACTAAACAACTCCCTATCAACCATAGCACTATACTAACACTACAGTACCCATTTTGCAACCACTTTGCAGCACTGTAGCAACCAGATGGGATCCCATAGCAACCACCTATCCACATGCAATCACCCCAATGACCGCATAGCTACCGCTTGGCAGTAGGAACCACTTAAGCTTCACCCGCATTTCTGCACTCCTTCAGGAAGTGTATTTCTGTAATTCCATAATTGTCTATACTGGCATACATAGCTTCCTCTCTCAGATCAAAGGACTATGTAATGTCTTCCTTTGTTGTAGAGTTTTCAGTATTGTGGCGGTCACTTCGCTGCTCTCAACTCCCAGACTGTGTGCTACTGCCCAGTCTACGGACTGCCTTATAAACCATGTCTTAAAAACTATGGTTTCTATATTCCGCCCCTCTTTCTCTCTCCTGACAGTTGGCATTCCTCTCCAGTGACAAACATTCGCTGAAATCACACCTCCATCACGAAAGCAGGGTGTGCTTAGGGGCCTTATTTCAAAGACGTCTCAGTTGCCGTGGAGAAAAACAACAGTTCTCCACCCCTTACATCCTCTCTCGCTCTCTCTCTCACTTTCCCTCTCTCTGAGGCCCAAAGGAAGGCAGAAGAATTTCTCTATAGGGAATGCAACACATACCCCCCCCCTTTACCCAAGAGGCATTGCTGTTTATTCCACCCCACTGTCTTCCCCTCCCTCACCTTCCACTTTTCAATTCAGTGTAGGGCTCCCTCACCCACTCATCCATGTCCTTCATCCATCCCCTCTCCACATAAGCCACTGCACTGCATGCAGGACATTGAGGCAAATGGTCTAGGGGTGCTTTAAGGCAAAGGGAGAGCACCTGAGTACCTGAATTTCTCCAAAGTGTCCTGTGCGGTAGATTGAGCGTCACCCTGCACACTTTTTTTTTCTGGCATAGCAAAAACAAGGCCCAAGTAGGGTTCTCGGACCCCTGTGAGAGCTTGATAAGGGGCTAAGGGGTCTGCAGCTTTCTATCTGAGCTCTAATGCTATGGGATGTGCCACAGTGTATGGAAACTGACCTTTTTTAATTAATGACCATTAATTAAGTATGTATCTGCACTGGAAAAAAAATTATCTGTAAAATAAGGGAGAATGTACTGGGAAAAAATGACCAGTACAGTTTTCATCAATTCAATGAACAATTCAGTATATGTACTGTATATGCATATATACTGTAAAAGCCCCTTGTTATGTATTGAATACTCCCCAAATTTATTTTTTTCCCAGTTAAAAAATATTATATTAAAATAAGATGGAGAAACCATGGAAAAAACAGCTGCAATGTTTTGTACATTTCCTCCTTTAGTCCGGAAATTTTTATTTTAATTTATTAATTAAAGGCATTTAGCAGACGCTCTTCTCCAGAGCAACTTAAGTGCTTTGCTATTAACCCAAGAAAAACCTCAGCCAGTTTGAATAGACTAATAATTCATAGATCCTAAATACTAAACACAAGTCAGTAAGGTGACCACTCTACTATTCGCCCAAGTACTCTCAGAAGAGGGTTCAGTCTGGGTTTGAAGACAGCGAGCGTTGGACTCTGTTCGGACACCCAGGGGAAGTTCGTTCCACCACTTTGGTGCAGGACATAAAAAAGCCTGGACGATGAATTTTGAGGGCGGGTCGAGCCGAGCCGTACTTGAAGCTCGAAGGGCTCTTGGTGCCCAAACAGTATGTTCTGTGTATTTACAGGATAGGACCCTCCTTTACTCTGTAATTTTACAATATTTTATTAATGACCACCAAAAGTGTTGGTAGATATCTGTGCGGGTCTGTGGAAGTTTTTTAGTGCTTAAAAAGTTTGAGGGGGCCTTTTTTCGCATTCTGAAGCAGGTTCCCATAAGGGCCTGGGAAAACTAAAAAACCTGACCCAATATGCTCTGTTTTCATTACCGTCACACTAAGATAGCAAAGCAAGAACTTTTGGAGGTTTGGGTTGGAACAGAAATGCAGCGCGAGGCTTGTCCTTTGAACGGGAATGTGCGCGTGTGCCGTATCGCGTGGAAGCTGTTTCCCCCTGCAGTGTAAGGGAAAGTGGAAAAATTCTTGGCATCTGCATATCTCGTAGGCCGTGGCCCTTTCGAGGCTGCAGTTTCTGCTGATGGATCAGGAGCGAAAAAGACAAAGTGCCAGTGGAGCCCACTCTGGCTTAACAATACCTCAATTGTACAGTTGCTCACGAGTCCCCTTCCACAGGTCATTCCCTGACATTCTCTGCTGTAGCGCTGTAGGTTTCCGAAGCTTTGTGAAAGGACAGAGCAGTGAGACGTAAATCTGTCCCACGCATAATGTACACACACACACAAGCTCCTCCTCGCTGTCTCTCTCTCTCTCTCTCGCTTCCTTGCTCTCTCCCTCTCGTCTCAAATACACACAGATGAATGACAGCAGTCTGACATTAAAGGAGAGGGATGGGTTGGTGAGAGAGCTTATCACAGGGGAGCATAAGCCTGCAACAGACGAGAGAGAGAGAGAGGACAGAAGAGAGAGAGTGAGAGAGAGAGCTTTATACAGTCTTTTTCAAGCTTCTGACAATGTTCAAAGCCTCCAGCCCTCGTTCTATAGCAAGACTTTGAGAGTGATGCTCGTACCAGCTGCTCACTCAGTAATGCACAGATTCTGAGCTGCTAAGGCAGTGTCCCTATATACACCACTAATTTCATTAGTCCTGAAGAGGTACAAGTATCTGGAGTTCACAATTACTCAATTACAATTGATTACTCACATTCGATACGATTTACCTTCTCAGACAAGCTGCAGTTAACCGCTAGGCAGTTGGCGTGATGCTAATACATATGTAAGACAGAGCAGAGTGTCAAGACCACCCGCCTGATATGCTGTTGGTTCCTTTGCATGCCACCAACACAGCTCCCTCTACGAGATCCTTGAAGGTGGTATCTGTCGTCTGTGGTCTGACACCAGGACGTTCCAGCAGATCTTTCATGCCCTGGAAGTTATAAGGTGGAGCTGCAGTAGATTGAACTAGATGGGCTTCAGGACGTGAAGGATCTGCTGTTACGTCCTGGTGCACCTCCCACAGGTAAACAGATCCTGTCTGGGAAATGGAAAAGAAGGAAAAGGAAGCAGAATTCCTGCCTTGCGCCCAATGTCTTCCGGACCCACCGCAACCCTGACCAAGGAGGACCTTGAAGTCAGAACATCTCCAGAACATCAGGCAGAACATCTCCAGAACATCAGGCAGATCTTGAGGGGTGTTTCTGGTATGCAGTGGTCAGTTCCTTCCAGAAAGCTCCAAGAAAGGACAACCGGTGAATCAGCAATAGGGTTCTCATATCTTGATGGACTGTTGGTACCAGATACCACAGGACACCTTCAGAGGTCTTTTTTTTGGGAGCTTTTGCCAAAAGGGCATGATAATAGCGTACCGGAATGGACTTCTTGGATGTTGGGTGCCTCCCAACGACATAACAGTAGTGCACCACAGGCCATTGTTGCCAGAGGGCAACAACGACTCCGCCTAGTGGTACAGAGCAACTTATGGGCCACAGTGGACCAGGTAACCTCTATAAGGAAGACCTTCCATCACCTAATTCAGCCCATGCCACAACGTCTTGCTAATAACTTTTTGGGTATAAGACAATGCAGTGTTTTTTTCATAACAGGTCTTATCACAAAGCCCTTGGATCTTTTTGAGAGTGTCTGACCTTTAGTTACAGCTCTGTCTGCTTTTAAATCAAAGTAGTTCTCATCCTGAAATGAGCTTTGGCACCACCTTTGTAAGGTCTTGCCCTTGTGGAAAAGCAGCTCTATTCTAGCCTTAGGTCAGTGCCTTTATGGTTAGCAGAGCTGGACCCTTGGATTACTTTTCAAGCGTGAGTATGTGACAATGACCCAACTGCCGTAGGTCTGGACCATATGGATAAAATACCAGTATCCTGATTATGTTGCGGCATATTAATAATTGGCCTCGCTTGGTTTGGAAAGGTAAGACGGGCTTCCCTCATCCTGCCATTGGTCAATGCAGACGCAGCAATGTCTGGGCGTCTGTAAGTTGATGTAATGGGAATGGGCAGTTGACATTCTTCTCCAGGCGTCTTGAACTGTCCAGTGATGTGGGTTTAGCAGGAGTTTCGACTAGGCTTGTAGAGGCTACACAACACCTGCACAGGCCTAAAGTTGGACCAAGACCATGCAGCAAGCAAAGCTTTTTTCCTTGGTCCCAGCCACATATTCTCTTAGATTTGACCCCGTCCATGAAACTCAATTGCTTTTGTGTAATTAGGAATTAGTCAGGAATGGAACTGGTCATAAATCAAGGCCGACTGTATGAGAAAAGATTGTCCAGTTCACTGGCTCTGGCAGAAAGAGCCTACATGGGTGTTTTACATTCAAATCAAGTTAAGGGCCGAGCTCGGTACAACTGTCTTTGTTCAGGAAATGCTGTTTGCTAAGTAATAATAGGAGCAACTGTTTTTTTTTTTTTTTTTTTGGTTAATTTCCTATTAGAAAGTTCTGTGACTCCTGGAATGCCTGGAATAGCATGTTTTTAGGATGAGCAGTTGGCTTCTGGAAACTCATTGTGATGTCTGGAAATGCATTTCTATTTTTTGAATGACATTGCTGTGTCTTGCTACATTGCTACTTATAGAACAACATTGCTGCTTTGTTTGGAACCATATTCCTACGTCTGGAACCACATTGCCACCTCTGGAACCACATTGCTATGTCTGGAACCACATTTCTATGACTGGATTCACATTGATTCTTGAATCACATTCCTGCATCCCACTTTTCTGCATCTGGAATCACAATGCTATGTCTGGAACCACATTGTTATGTCTGGAACCACTTGCTGCTTCCATCCTGAAAGGGTCAGACCTCTTCCTATTCTCAGTGCCACTCTTTATAGTCACCTATTTTGCAGCAAAAGCATCATCCCTCTAATCTTTCCATTTTGTGCATTTCCATAATACTGTGTAGCCTCGCAATTTTGCCTTCGTCCCCTCGACATATCGCTCTGTCTCGGTGAGTGTGTAAGTGTAGAGCCTCTCGTCCTCATCCAGAGGAGAGCGAGCAGGCCTGTAATTTAGACTGATATGAGAGGAAGGTACTTGACTCCTCTGCCTCGCCTCTTCAACCACTGCTGCTAAGCATTTGCTAGTGCTATACCTGGTGAATTTTGTGCTTTAACAAGAGACTGCGAGAGGGCTCCAAACGCGACGGTGGGTTAATAACACCGTCTCATTATCCCACTGCTCTGGCATTGTAATGGATAAATGGCAGCGACGGCATGGGTGCTAGCATGCTAGCATTAGCGTGATTACAGCTCTTTATGGGGAAATGAGGGAATTGTTAACGCTTGATCCCCTTAACCTTCTCTCCGCACTAACGTGGCAGCACACACATCGGGACCGGCTGCTTGAAATTCCATGAATTTCATTTGCTCCCCGCGAGTTAGTCTCTATGAATAGGGTCGTCTCAACTTAGCGTCGCTCCTTAGAGGAGCGAATGAGGCCAGGAAGGCCAGGCAGAGTTTAAAAACCATGGATAAATATCAGCAAATACAATCATCAGCAAATGTGTTGACAGATGTTTTGAAGAGGTATCAGACCTAAAGGATAAGCTCCAGGACCTGCTCAGCCAAGTTGAAGATATTCTGAGGCAGTGGTTCCCAACCCTGGGCCTGGAAGACCTCCTGCTCTGCACATTTTTAATGGTTCCCTGCTCTAAGCTACAGGAAGGGCTTGCTAATGAATGGACAGTTGATTTTCTAGCAGGCTTGTGGAGGCTGCAAGACCATGCAGCTCGCAAAGCAAGCTGGTGCAATGCCTCCCTTCCTCCCTAATGAACTGATTAGCTAGATCAGGTATATCGGAAGCCGGAGCCACTGCTCCAAGGGACCCCAAGTCTTCTCTGAAAGTTTGTAGACACTTGGTCACCCAACAGTGCTTCCAGAATCATGGGTATTAACTGGAACTTTGCCAACCCCACCGCCTCACATTTAGCTGCCTCTACTACTCTAGGAAGGCTTTACACTAGATGTTGGAACATTGCTGTGAGGGTTTGATTACATTCAGAGAGAGATTGAGAGAGAGAAAGAGAGAGAGAGAGAGAGAGCATTAGTGAGGTCAGGTTAGTTCTGGTGCTTCAGCTCATCCCCAGCGAACTGGATGGAGCTTCATTACTCCATCACTCCGCAGAACACAGTCCCACTGCTCCACAGCTCCAATGCTGGAGCTCTAGCCGGTGATTGGCATTGAGAATGCTGGCCTCAGGCTGATATTGACAATGCTGATTGGAAGTGGTGCTTGGATATTTTAGGCAATGTAGTGTATAATAATAACTCCAAATGTACAGTACAGTACCAGTCAAAAGTTTGGTTGAACTGCTTGAATGTATGCAGGTCATCATCATCTTAAAAACACTGATCCAGATATTGGCTAGGGTGGCCATATTTGTGTTTTGTGGGGTTCAAGTAGGCCTAAGTTGTACATTGAACTGGTCATATAGGCTATTATTTATTAGTCTTTTGTTAAACGAGTAAATGTGTGCATATTAATGCTCATTAGCA
Organism: Salminus brasiliensis; assembly: GCF_030463535.1. NCBI lineage: Eukaryota > Metazoa > Chordata > Actinopteri > Characiformes > Bryconidae > Salminus > Salminus brasiliensis. The sequence continues at coordinate 2,087,234 of NC_132892.1, read as the reverse complement.
TACTGCAGCTGCATGGTTTGGGAGGCATTTCCACCACATATACCACACACACACTGCAACGGTCCTACTAAAACATAGGGCTACTTGTAGACCCCCAGCCACGGCATCCTAAATACTGTGGATACCCGCATTGCCTTCTTCTTCATTGCCTCTGTCCCCAGTGCCTTCTTTAAAAAATGGCCATCACAGCATTCGGTTTAGATGTTTTTTTAAGATGATGATCAGCCCACATTTAACCGGGTGTTTCCAGTCTTTTGACTGGCACTGTATACAGCCCACCATGCCGGTATATGTTATAATACCATGCATTAGTAAAACAGGCCAGAAACCTAAGAAGTCTGTTGGGCAGATGGAACAAGCGTAACCCAGAGTTCCATCAGAGGGGTGTCTGGGAAACATGGAGACAAATTGAGAAAGTAAATGTTTGGAGTCTTGGAGGTTGTTGCATAAGAACAGCGAATCCTCCCGAGGCGAATTCTGGAAATCGCTTATATAATGTCTAACAAAATCTCGAACTTGAAGGTAATGAAAGAAACGCGCCTGGGGAAGGTTAAAGGCTGTTCTTGGCTGTGAGAAAGAGGCAAAAATGATTGGCAATATACAGGTTTAGAAAGCAGCTCTATAGCAGAACAAAAAAGGGACTGATACAACAGCCCGTGTCCCATGATGAAGTGGAAGATTGCCAGCCAGATTTAGCATAGCTTGGGGAATACTCCATTGTGTAAGGGCAACAATATCTCAAAAAGTAAAAGGATGTTGACTGAAATGACATGTATGATATGTACCTCTGCTCAAGCTAGCCCAATGCTTTCTCTACAGAAGGAAAGAAGAGAGGATCGGGGCATCTTTTTAGTAATTAACCCCGATTAACCCTGATGATGCCTTTCTACTCAAAAATGGACCTCAGAGTCTTTTGTCATGAGATGGACCATTCTATAATTTGGGGTACCTTTCACATCAACAAAAATGACAGCGATTCATCAATTCGACATGCTGTGCCCACTGGCCAGGGGACACGGATCAAGTTGCCACAGTGCTACTCCTTGCTGGCTAGAAGGCTAACACTAGCACTGAGTTTAACAAGTGCAATTATGGCAGAGCCTGTGGCATCCCTCAGGGTTCTATTTTAGGGCCTATGAAACTGCTGTTTCAGTAAAGAGCAGAAGTGTAGGCTTACATACAATGTCTAAGGGGTTAAAGCCCAATAAGGCATAACTCTGCCAAAATTAATACACTTTCTTAAAGAATAACTTACTTTTTAAAATCATTTTTATCAGTGCATGGCCAATCCCAAATTGGTATGGACCCCTGATGCCTGATTACTTACACGCCATAAGATGAAAGCCCTCAGTTTGACAAGTTGGCCCTGTCACACTAAAGCTGTATCCGAAAAATGGGTCCTATCCACTACCCCCTACAAGCGAGAATCCAGGTCAATATCTTGTGGGGTTCCACAGGGTTCTATTTTAGGGCTAATGAAACGTCGAAGGGGTTAAAGCCCAGTAAGTCTGCCCAAGTCTGCATTTACAGTTTTGGGCAAGGCGACCAGCAGACGATACCAGTTTGTAAGATCTGCCACTTCAGACAGTAATATAAGCTTGCCTCTATGTTTTTGGGGTGGTTATGCTGGAGTGCCATCCTGAATGTCATTGGACTTGGAAATTGGCCATTATTAGTCACGATTTCCACTTGCGTGGAGCCGTTTCCCATCCTCGCCCCAAGCAACGGGCATTGGACTTGACACAGCACTGTGGCAAGGTCTTTAAATGAGTCTCTCAATGGTCAGGTCACACTGACTGACACTCCAAAACAGTCTGTGGGGGGAGGGAAGACTCGCCATTTGCATAGCAGACCAAACTTCGCCTCCAGTGCCGAGTGATATGAAAATGAGGGTTCGCTTCCATTCATTTGTGAGCCTCTTCAAATTGTTTCCCTTGCTGGCTTCTTAATATCTGCCCACGCCAGCTGGTGCTGGACAAATATGTGTCCCTTCCTGCCACCTGACTTCAGGAGCAGAGCGAGCTTCAAGCATTAAAGGGTGGCGTTTGGATTGGTTTCCTTCGTCGCTTCCTATCAGCTCTGACAGTAATGACAGTGAAGCTCTTACCAAATGAGCTTCAAGAGGTGCTGCCTTGACTGCTTTCCACACTTAACCAGCTGCTCAGAGTTGAGACTGACCATTGGTGACCATTGGTTAGAGGATGACTACCACAAACTCTGCCTCAGCAGATGAGCCATTCTGCCAAAAGGCTGCTGTTTAGTGAGATGCATGAGGCCTGGAAAACGTACCGTATTTCTGATGCTTAAAGCTATGGATTCAAGAAATACTTCAACAGAGCACCATATTGACTTTAATTAATTTGCTATTGAATTTAATTAATTTTCATGGGAATAATAATTTTATAATTTATAGATTTATAGAAGATGTGTTCATGGTGGGTTCCAGGAGGGTTTTAGGTGGGCATGGGCATCTTGGGACCTAGTTGGGCCTCAGTTTGTTTCCTGGACAGTAGAGCTATAGTTACTCCAAGAAAAGCAGGAGAAACTCCTGAATTAACTTTGAATTCATGAATGAGCAGGTGTCCCAATACTTTTGTCCAAATAGAGCATCTTTCGTGTCGTAAAATGTACCGTGGAAATGGCACCCTTTGCATAGAACGACTTGGATACAGTGTGTTATGATGGCCTGAAGCCTAGTTACAAGAGCCAGCGACTGGAAGGTTGTAGGTTCCAATCCCAGGACTGACCAGGCACACCTGGTTTTGTCCTTGGATGAGACACTTTTTTTATTTGTCTCTGAATAAAAGGACTTATTTCCATCGGCCTTTGGTCACATCAGCCCAGCTCTCCAACACCTGCTCAGGCATGTCCAGCAGCAACGCAGGTGCCGGAGCTTAGAGGCTGAATCAGGCTGGCACTGTTGTTCTGAGGCTACGGAACAATGTCATCTGGATAAAACTGTGAGAAGATAAATGTCTGCTGACTTTGTAACAGCGGTTGCACCACAAAACATCCTTGACTAGCATCGGCCAGTTCATGCATGTGCACAAAAATATACGGACCCTGCAGAATGAGGCTGAGGACGGACTAAAAGCAGGCCGCTGGGGAGGGTGGGCATCTTGGCATGGGTGTTGTTTTTGTTGTCTCTCCATCGCAGTGCACTGTGCTTTTGGTCTGACCGAGCATTTTAGAGCTCAGGCAGTGAGCCTGGAAATGTAATATCGGTTCCACAACTGCCAGGATTGCACCTGTAATTGGCTTTTTATTTTATTGATCCCATTTTAGGGCATCTACTGGGTTACAGAAAGAACTGTTTATGGACTAATATCTCATATTCTAGTGTTTATTGATGTGTGTATGGACTAATATCTCCTATTCTAGTGTATAGGAGTGTTTATTGAGGTGTGTATGGACTAATATCTCCTATTCTAGTGTATAGGAGTGTTTATTGAGGTGTTTATGGACTAATATCTCCTATTCTAGCGTATAGGAGTGTTTATTGAGGGTGTTTATGGACTAATATCTCCTATTCTAGTGTATAGGAGTGTTTATTGAGGTGTGTATGGACTAATATCTCCTATTCTAGTGTATAGGAGTGTTTATTGAGGTGTTTATGGACTAATATCTCCTATTCTAGCGTATAGGAGTGTTTATTGAGGGTGTTTATGGACTAATATCTCCTATTCTAGTGTATAGGAGTGTTTTTTTGAGGGTGTTTATGGACTAATATCTCCTATTCTAGCGTATAGGGTGTTTATTGAGGTGTTTACGGACTAATATTTCCTATTCTAGTGTATAGGAGTGTTTATTGATTGTGTTAGTGGACCAATATCTCCCTTTCAGCTGCGCTGAAAAAAAATGATCCAACTTTCTCATGACAGTTCAGAGAAAGGCAAGACATTGAATGTAAACTGCATTGTGGGTAAAGGGTGCATAAAGCAGCGTCTTGTAATTAAATTAGGTGAATTACATCCAAATTCCTGCCTCTGGCATCCATCCTGCTTCCCTGTCTGGGCGGCCTTTTCTCGTTGTTGTTTTTGTTGTTGCTAGGTAACAGAGAAGCATCGTCCGCTGTTTTTTGTTTGTTTGTTTGTTTGTTTTGTCTTTTTTGACAGAGGTAGCAGGTGCCAACATGCCACTATCACCAACGGGGAGTCGGAAAAACAGGCCCTGATAGACAGGGTCATCAGATTCACCCATATGCATTTCAGTAATTCTTTTTTTACTCTTAGGAACTCACTAGAGTACAGAGTATGACCACTACGGATGTGTGTGTTGTGACATACTAAAGGTAGATATGAAAGCAAGGAATGTAAAGACCTGTCAGCTGCATTCTTTTGGCTCATTCACACTTATTATCTTCCTTACCTTGTAAACCTAAAGCTTGCTAACAAGCAGATGGTACAAGTCGATAACTGGCTGTACTGGACAATATTGGCCTCAAACGTACAATTGTAGACGGGTATCTTCACTCTGTCACTACTTTACTTGTTGTTTCACTCTGTCTATGATACATTCAGTACATTCATAACAAAGGCTTATTTCCTTAGTCATGTTTTAGCTTACGTCCTGTCACAGCTTCAGCGTTCGGCTCTCCATTCTACAGCCAAGGTATCGCTGGATTTGAGCAACCCTCCATCACCTCGTCACCTCCCTCACCTCATGGCTTCCTACCACAAAGCAGAAGCCATCCGAACTGGGGAAACCCCAGTGCTTCCATACGTTAGCTTTTAATACAGAGGGTGCCGGTCAGATTTCTTGCTCAGGTGCCTAGATGATGCACTTCTGGACTTCCGGACTTCTGAGTTGCGCCCTTTTGCGTTCCGCCAATTAGTTCAAATTTAGAATATGGAATTTTTTGAACAGTAGTGAATCGATTCAGAATCGATTTGTCTCCCCATCCCCAAAATCAACATGCTAACAAACCAGTATCATGAAAATACCGGTTCTCAGAAGTTAGAAAAAGAGACAGGGAAGAGCCATTGTCTCCCCCAGTGATACAAGCTAGATTTCAGAGAGATCTGTTCTTTGGAGAGAAGCTAGTGATGGAGATGGGAGTTATTTTCAGAGCGCTGATGTGATGCAACAGCACTTCTGCACTTAATGATATGACTGACTGAAAGGTATAATCTTCCTAATTGCAGCCTCCAGCTGTCCTGTACCTTTGTTCATTGCGTGTGATGTCAGCAGGGGACGTTGGGAATTGTGGTCCCCGTCTTCTCGGGGAGGAACGCGAGGCATGGTTGACTTCGGCGACATGCATCAGTTCTGTACAGATAGTGACAGCGAGGATAGCGACACTGTGGACTAGCATCCTCCTCCCTGCCAATTTCAGTGCAGCTGCCGCTGTAGCTTGAGCATAAATCGATGCTATAGCTCAACAAGAAAAGACACTGCAGCAGCTGCTTATGGGGGAAACTGGGGTGAGAAAGAGGTGTGTGGATCACAAAAGAAGAGCTGGAACTTAGGAAATACATGCACATGCAATGATTAGCATTATGAAAATGAGCATTTCCAAGTGGTACAGGTAGTCTGTGACATTGACAGGTGTAAGGTTAGCTATGTTAACCTAGCACATAAACAGGACTTTGTGAACATAGGAAAAGTAGACTAGCTCAGTGGTCTACTGCCCTTCTTCTGGGGAGCTATGCTCCAACTTCCTGCCGGTTCAAATCCAATCCAAATCTAAGGTCCAGCCCATACGCTAGGTAGACTTTCCTGTAGATAGTATGTAGGCAAACGAGGCCAAGAGAATGGCAAACAAGGCCAGAAGAACACCAAGTGCTGAGGAACAGCAAACGTCCAGCACCATTCCCCCTCCAGAGCTAAGGAGCCCAGGGCCTTTCACAGCAAGGCCGCAACCCTGACTGGTGTTTTGGTGGCCTGGTGATAAAAGCCCAGATAAAACTATCAGGACTTTGTGAAAAGTAAAATAGATCAGTGCTTCTGGAGAGCTACACTACATGACGACACAGAAATCAGAGCTTTCAAAAATCTCCACCTTGGAGAGCATTGGAGCTCCATTGTCGGTGACCAAAAAATTCTCATGTGGATGGGAGGCCAAAACACAGATGATATACGTATAAGGATACATGTGCACGGGGCCTAACACTCCTCGCTTGGCCAATCAAGGACTTCGGAGAGCAGTAATTCGTTGCTGGAGGAAGGTAGCTCTTCAGAAACTGGGTTTGAAGACTCCTGGACTAGATGCACCATGTCTGCCACACTAACTCACCTACAGCAAACTTCACCTCTACAGTGTCCTCTTCTACTTTATAGGAAATAATGATTAGCTCAAGTGCCCTCTTTGTAGACTCCACTGTTGGCTTGACTGGCAGGTGACAGCTGTTGGTGTGCCGTGTCAGCGTAAAAAAAGGACGTTTTCCTCCGGGTCTGGGCCAGCAGTCGACTCGTCAGCTCTATCAGTGAACAGTGTGACAGGGCTACAAGCCCAGTCATGTCTGTGGAGTAAACCTGCTCTCTGTCGATGCTAATGGCGCTGGGATTAAAACTATGATTGGCTGTCACTATGATTGATAAGACGATCACAGGGGAACGTTTGGCATTTAACAGACGATCATGCCTTAAAAAGCTTTCTAAGCTCTTCTGATTAAAGCTGCTGTGGTCATCTGGGGGCAGAAAGTTGGAGGCGAGCATTGGATGCCACTTTTAACGATGACTGCAGTCTCAAAACTATTTAACCCCCTGAACAGAATCCCTCATAAGACGTAGAGTTGCAAATCAAGTGGCAAATCAAGGGCTTCATAAGCGGCGGGGTTGTTGACTGTGATGTTTGAGTGTGTGTTAAAAGTATGGCAAAGTCAAGAGGGTTGTCCAGAAACTTGAGAGAAGAGATCACTGTCTTTACAAACAAGGCAAAGGGTCCAGAAAGAGAGCAAAGCCCTGCTTGTTCCTACAGGTCCAGCTAGAAGCTGAGTTCACTAGTTCTGAGTGCAGAAGATCACTGGCTAAACCACCTGGACATGGCAGAAAGAGGAAGCCATTGCTGGCTGCCACCAGATTCATGTGGAGGCAGGTGGTCAGAAACCCTTTTTTTGGTGACAATGTACTAAACTCTGGAGGTCCTGGGTCAGACTGCTTAGCCATCAGCAGCCGGAGCTGGAGAGCGCACAATTGGCAATGCTCTCTCTGGGTGGGTAGGTGGTGCTCCCAGTCTGATGTTAGCTGGTGTATCAGAGCTAGGGATTGGGGATTTGAAAAGAGGCGGTGTCTGACCATGTGTGTTGGACGAGGCATGTGCTTGCCCTCACCCTCCTTGTGTCGGGAGCATTGCAAATGACAGTACAAGGGTTAGCATTAGCAAGGGTTAGTACTAGTGAGTGGGTTTGTTAATGGCCTCACCTAAATCAGGGAGCAAATTGGGTAGTAATTAGACAAAAGTGAAGTGATTATTAGCATTAGCATAGCATTAGCATAGTTGGTACATAATCAAAACTGGATTCGGTTCTCTAATCTAACCGACGATCATATTTACCCTCCTCTTACAGTCGATCCGGGAGGTGACGGGCTACGTCCTGGTGGCCCTCAACCAGTTCGACTACCTGCCTCTGGAGAACCTGCGCATCATCCGCGGCACCAAACTGTACGAAGGCCGCTACGCTCTGGCCATCTTCCTCAACTACAGACGGGACGGCTACTTCGGCCTCCGGCAGCTGGGCCTCAAGAACCTCACCGGTATGTTACCCCTTCTACCCCTTCCTCCCTCCCTTTTCTGCCGCTATTTCCTTCCTGACTCGCCCACTCTCTCCCTCTCTCCAGAGCCGTTCTGAAAGTGTTATTGTTACAGGGCTCAATCAGCACAGCAAGTCAATTATAATTTCGCCCGACTTGTTACGCCGCGACTTTGGACGGAGAAATAATTACAGCCCTCTGAAGTGCGTTTCAAATGTTTCTGGTTCCAGCATTGCGTGGCATTTCTGTTCCAATTAAATGCCGCTTTTTTTGACCTCCCCTCACACTTTTCTTTTTTTTTCTTCGACTTTTTTTCTTTTCTTTTTTTTTATCCATAAAGCAAATTAATAGCTTTTCTAATTAAGCCACCGAATGCAAATCGCTGCTTAGAGGGAAAGAGAGATGCAACATCACACTCATTTATTAACACAAAACAAAGTTTAACTGCCTTCTGTGGTGAGCGGCAAAGTTCAGTGATTGCTTATTATTATTATTAGTATTGTTGTAATTATACACACGGTCTGTAATGTCCATTCGGGCCACAGCAAGCCGACCAATACATGTGTAATTAAGTGAAAGTATGGGTAACACTTCTCTTGAGCCTTTCTACATAACGCTTACTTAACAAGGCAACAAACATGACATGGCGGAAGACGGGACACTCTAAGGTTTTCGTGCCTAGTGTCAAGCATTGGGTAGATGCCTTGGCGTTGGGCTGTGGAGCAGTGGCACCTCGTTTCCTGGATTGTCCGAGCCCCATCCAGTACATTCAGGATAAGTTGATTGCATTCGTGTAGCCTGCAGCAATGTTCCAACATCTAGAATAGGTCCATCTAAGAACAGTAGAGGCACCCAGTGAAGCTAAAGGTGTCTGGTGGGGGGATTCCTGATAGGATAGGCAGTAAGATGGGATACTCTAGATGTAAGAGGTCAGTCTGTGCTGCCACCTACCAGCAGAGGGCGATGGTGGCGAGGCACTGTTACCCAAGGGAACTCCAGGGGAACTTCTATTGCCAGAACACTTAGGGATATTCAATGAGGCTAAAGGCAAGATCAAGCAAGATAGGATGGCAGTAGAATGGGATGCTCTGGAGAAGCCACATGTGAGCCTAAGGTCATCATGACCAGTGACAAGCATAGGCTAGATGCCCAGGCAATGGGCGGTTGAGCAACTAAGCTCTGTCCAGTACATTCTGGCTGAGTTGACTGCATTCTAATTGCTTAATGCAATCAGATCCTCACAGCAATGTTCCAGCAATTCCCCTGCAGCTCAAGTTTGGTTTGGTGGGGGATCCCTGCTTATAATTCAGCACAATTCTAGTAAAGCACATGCTTGCCTTTTTTTCTGCTCCAGTGCCAGTACTTGTGCCAACGGGGGACACTGTGTTGCCTTGAGCTGTCTAGGCCTTAAGAAATATTACAGATTCATGAGGAATAAAAACAGGTGTTGAGTCTTTGTTCGGTCTCGAGTTTTTGAAATGGAGCATGCTTATTGACAAAGGCCTTGGAAGTAAATGCCAAGTAGCTAAGGGCTAGTTCAGAATCAAGGATTTGCAAAGTATGGAATAAATCACTGCGGTAAAGGTCATGCAAAAAGCCTGTTTATTAAAGATCTTATGCTTTATCTTGTTAATAAATCGAGGCTGACCTCTCCGTGGTCTTAAATAGGCTATAGGGCAGTGGTCTATGGTATTTAAAAGTCAGTTCCTTTGGTTACTTAAGAATGGTTTTTGTCCTTGTACTGTAAAGTTGGCATTTTGGAGATACAAGGTTTTTGCATGACAGCGCCAAAATCCACACAAAAATGGTATTTCCAATACATGTATTTGGAAAAGATGTGTATAGAATAATCTCTAGTTGCAGATATATCCCAAATCCCTTATATACCCCATATATTTTCCATTTCCATTATACCTCATTTACCCCATTCACCTTATATACCTCTAATATCCCATATACCCCATATACCTTATATACTCTATACATGTAATAAATGCCAAATACCTTAAATACCCCATACACTTAATTTGCCCAATATGCCTTTTATACTCTTATAGCCTATATATAGCCCATGTACCTCATATACCCCATTTACCTCATAGACCCATAAATGCCATATAGCCCATATAACCCTGTTTACCTCATGTATCCCATATACCCCATAAACCTTATATACCTCACATACCTCAAATACCCCATAAACTTCATGTACCCCATATAATTTGTATACCATATAGACCCCGTATACCTCATATACCCCAAATACCTTATACATACCATATACCTCATACACTTTATATACCCCATAAACTTCATATACCCCCTATACCTCAAATATCCTGTAAACTTTATATACCCCATAAACCTTGTATACCCCTTATACCTCATGCACCCCATTTACCTCATATACCCCATATAACCAATATACCTTGTATACCTAATATACCCATAAACGTTGTATAACCTATAAATCTCATAAACCCGTTACCTCATATACCCTATATCACTTATATATCCCATATACCCATAAACGTCATATACCTCACATGCCCCATGTGCCTTATTTACCCCATAAATGTCATATACCCCATATACCCACATGTCCCACATGCCTTATATACCCCATAAATGTCATATACTCCATATACCCCACATGCCCCATGTGCCTTATTTACCCCATAAATGTCATATACCCCATATACCTCACATACCTCTTCATCATTCATTCACCATTTACCTCTTTCTGACTACAAGGTCACCACTGACCAGATATTAGTGGGGAGGTGACATCAGTGTCATTGCTAGGCTGAGAGTGGATCCACCACCCAAACATATCCAGCCAGGAGCATCTCTGTGATCAGGACCTGAGGATTTGTCATGAACTTGAGGATAGATACATGCAGTTATAGCAGTTGCATTCAATCCCTGGTAGTACTTTCACTATGGCGGAAGCTGTCTGTCATGGTTTCCCATGTGATAAATGGTGTTAAGTCATTAACCAGTAACCACAACTAAACAACATCCAGAACCTGGTCGAAAGTTTGCGGACTACATCTAGCTAGCACTCTAGACTCCTCCAGACTGAAAAACGTGCAGTGTAACCATAAGCTAGCTAATGCCTATTACTCTACCTAGGCTAGGTGCTAAACCTTAGCATGTTAGCTAACATTCGTGGCATTTGTGGATCGACACTGCTAATCTTACCTGAAGCCAGCTAGCCTAGCATTAGCTGCCAGGCAGTTAGAAACATGATATTCTGTTCTGGGATGATTGTACACGTGACAGAGAATGCTGTTAGCTGTTAGCTAGCTGGGAAAAACAAGTGCTGGCTTGTCCTGAGCCTGTAGCTAGCTTTATAATCCACCATCCAGGTCAGTTTAGGCTTGAAGCCGTCCTTCACACACATACAGACATAGACACGCTACACTACACCGTGACTCGCTGGCAGGTCAATGGCTAATGTACGTTCCCTAACACACAGCGCTATTACTGGCGACCACTGGGCAGTAGTGCGACCTCGGCCATCTCGTAAGCCTCTTATGAAAGCTATTGATCACGCGGAGGAGCTCTGGAGAGTACGAGTATACAGTAAAATAGCATGAGCCACAATGGCAGCCTTATCAAAGGAGCCATTAAGCGGCAGCTACAGGCGGCAAGAAAAGCAGCTTTCATCTCTTAATGTGTGGCACGATTAGATTAGGAGAAACAGAAAATCAGTGAAGCTGTTAGTGACCCTCCCACCACCACCCCCACCCCCCACCCCACCCAACCGACAAACACCTTCCTCAACTCTACTCTTGTCCAGTTTGTAATGTACTTTACGAAGCGCTGGTTCCGATTCGTTCCTGCAGCTTCTAGGCATTAGGTTGGGTAATTACAGTCAAAAACCATTAGACAGGGACCACCCTGCCCTCCCCCTCCCTCCTCCACTTTCTCTTTCAGCGTCCCTTCCATTAATGGAAGTGTGCATTCAGAGGAAATGGTTTTGAAGTACCTTCCTGATTCTGCCTACCGAAACAAACAACAGGGGAAAAAAAAGGATGCAAAGAAAGACCAGGTCCCCTTGCTTCAAAGTCCTCCATCTAAAAGCCAACGTTTTCCATTAGACGGATTCTCACTGGAGGCTTACTCTGGCTCTGTGAGCTTGAACCCGGCGGCTTTGCGAACTCTTGTGCGAACCTCTTTCAGGAACAGCACTGAGCAAATGCAAATTTGAAATCTACCGTCGAGTTTGCTTTTGTTTGTCTACAGATGGGGGCGCGTGGTCACGATTTTCAGGCTTAGGAAGGGTAGATTTCAGTATCGCACACTTCTGGGAAGACACCTCTGAGAGTCTTTTACCAAAGGGACCAAAGGAACCCTCGGCAGGATGCCTTTTGCAGAAGGTTGGCAGGAGAAATTTGCCATGAGAGTCCTGGTTGGTCAGGCGAGCTTTCAGCAGAAGCCAATGTAAAAAAGCTCGGAAGGCTACTGGTTCAGTCCCTTGAACATCGGTGAAGAGACCTCAGTGCCCATGCAGCCACAATTTTAAGGATATGCTCACCCAGCATCGCTACCGCGGTACAGGGTAGTGGGTTCGATACCCACCTCTACAATGCTGCCACTGTTGGTAACTCCAAGCAAGGCTGTTCACCATAACATGACTAACCCTGTGCTCTATCCCAGCTCAAAAAGTTGGGGTCATGCGACGAGGCCTAAAGGTTACAGAAGCGGGCTTGGTACTGGGGCTCGGAAGGTTGCTGGTTCAGTTCCCTGGAATGTAAAACATGTGCATTCTGGTTGCTTCTGAAAGGGCCGCTCTTATCTTCCAGTGGACAAGCAAAAGAACAAGCGAAGGCCTGGTTACGAATCAGCGAAGCAGTCACTTTCATCTACCCGCTCAAATCTACATATGAAAGCGAGGCAGAAATTTCAAGAGCAGCTCAATAACGAAGACGGAGCGAAAGAGTCAGCTCAGCTGGCTTTTGAACGATGGTATTTTTGGACTGGACTGTTTGGTACCCCACGTACCCCATTGTTCATCGAGGCCCATTGAACTCTCATTGTTTGGGTATTAGTATCACTTTTCTGTCAAGCCAGATAAACTGATGGCCATTAGCTGGGATGAACATTTAACAGGGTCTTCAGGCAAGCGATCAATGATTGGTTTAGTTAAGTCAAGAGCTTGTGCAATGGCGCCCTGCCAAGTCTATTTTTTAATGCTCTGCTAATGTGCTGAAGACGCGTTTGCTGACTCTGCATCCTTGTAGGCTAATTTATAACCCCCCCTCCCCCATTCTTCCTACATGTTCCCACACCTTCATACTCATGCAGCATCACGAAGAGGCCTTGGAGTTTCAAGATTAAGATTATAAGTCTATTATAAGTCCAGTGAGTGTCCAGTCCATACAGCCTTGACTGATCTACTAATGACCCTCCAGAAGCCAGCCGGAGCTGCCGCTCCTGAGCTCCCATTCGGACTTGCCGAGTGACCCTCCAGTAGCCAGTTAGGCTGCGGTATTGATCGGCCCGCGTAAGCTTTCGCCGCAGAGCTTCTGCACGGACTCGTTCGGCCGGCGAGGAGAGCGAAGCACTGAATCGCTGAGCAGTTCTAACATTTTTCTGCCTGAGAAATCTGACTTCCTGTTTACTGGGTTTGGTGTTTTTCTCCCCCCGCTTTAGTTGGACACCTTAAATTATTGATAACAAACCGCTCGAAACTTCTGATCCTGAGACTTCAAAGATAATCAGCCTGCCATAGAAGAGCTTCAGCGTAAAAGCGGAACCATACGCAACGGCACGAAATGCTGAAATGCTTCGTAAATGTCTGAAACTTGGCTAAGAACCTTGGAGCTGATCTCCGAGGACTGTTTATACAGATTAAGAGATTGTGTCTAAACCAGGACAGAGTCGAGGTTCGAATGTAGATAAAGGGATGTGGCTAATGCTAACCTTTGCATCGGGTTGTACTGCTGTAGTGTGAATGAGCTAATGAACCTTATTAATAATGAATCTGGCAGAAAGTGCAACATCAGAGTTTTCACATGCAGCATTCGCCGGACTCTGTCATCCAGAGCTCTTACATGTAAATTAAGTTATATAGGTTGGAGAATGTGTGTAGAGTTGCCCAACTCAAGGAACCAAGCCCTAGTCTTAAATCCACACTGTTGTCAAGCTATAAAATACAAATCTTGCAAAAATGTAAAAACACAAATGTACATTATTATTATTATTATTATTATTATTACTACTGCTAATATTATTTTTTCCTGCTTTATCTATGACTAATTTATTTTAATTATGGAAACTTTAAAATTAATAAAGTTATGTTGATTTTATTGTTAAATGCACTAGAAACTGTTTATCAATAGAAATATAGAAATGTTATCATAGATAAAATGTCTAAACTGTCATATATATAATTAGCAAAGTATTATAACAATGATACTAAGAAATAATAATAAAATTATGTTATTAAAAACAAAATAGTAACAGTGTAGTAGTAATAGTAGTAGTAGTAGTAATAAAAAAAATAGTAATTTTTATTGTTGTTTTTTATTATTATTATTGTTGTTGTTGTTGTGTTATTGCTGACACCCACTACTACTACTAGTAGTAGAATAGTTATTGTAAGACTAATATTATTTCTTCTTCTTCTTATTATTATTATTATTACTTCTGCTGATATTGTTTTTTTCAGTTTATCTATTACTTATTTATTTTATTATTGAAATATATATGAATATATATATATATATATATATATATATATATATATATATAAACAAAGTAATAATGATACTAATAAATAATAATGAAACAATGGTTATTTACAATACAACAGTAATAATAATCATCATCATAATCATCATATTTCATTATTGTTTTTGTTATTATTACTGTTTACATATTACTAATGACTTTTTATTATAAAATATTTTAATAATTTAAACTACTTATATTTAAAAAAAGAACAGATTCTTATTGATTTTATTCATTTTATTGTTAACTTTATCAAAACTGGTCATCCTGCTGGTAACGCATCTAGAGACTTTCTCTTTTATTGTTAATATTGTTTTATTTTATCACAGTAACAATAAAGCTGACTCTCTATTGATGCACTTTCCTTTTGATTTTGTGACATTAAAAATAAAAAATGTACAACTTTATCAGATCAAATTCTCTATCAAATAAAAGCAACAACAACGGAAATCCTATTAGTGAAAGAGAAGAGCAGAAAAATGTTGATTGTCTATGCTATATTGACAAAAGTATTGAGACACCTGCTCATGCATTGTTTCTTCTGAAATCAAGGGTATTAAAAGAGTTGATCCTGCTTCTGTTGGAGCAACTGTCTACTGTCCAGGGACTTTCTACTAGATTGTGCTATGAAAATTTGATTGCATTTAGCCACATTCATTCCATTCCACTGCTCCACAGTTCAGTGCTAGGGGGGGCTTTATACCCTTCTAGCTCCTGCATGGCATTAGGCATGGTGCCAATAAGCATCCAGATAAGCATCACTGGCCTGGTCAGAAATAGATTTTAAAAAATCTTCATCCATAATTTAGCTCCTTTTCTAAGATACTGAGGAGGCCTCAGCCTGACAGATTCATCACCACGCCGTTTGCTTGATTTGCACGTCCTCTGATTACACTCCTGCACATCTTTAAGCTTTCGGAAGAGCCCCATCTTCTTTCTCTTACTTCTCTATCCGTCACTCAGTAGCAAAGGGGAGCCGAGAGGGTGGGTGCTTCGTGGATAATAACTGGCTTGTCTGAGTCGGGATCTTTTAGAAGGCTGTTAGTGAAAGCTGAATCTAATGAAAACACAATCTCTTGAAGAACGCAGAACTGGAGATCTGTAGAGAGGGCGAGAACGTTTAGCTCTGCCACGCTGCCAGGCTGCCAGGCTGCCAGCCTGGGCACAGTTCTTTTGCTTTGCCTCTGAAGTGACTGACTAAAGCTTGGTTGAGGTTCTGAATCCAAGAGTGTGGTTGAGGTTTTACGTCCAAGGGTTTGGGTGAGATTCTGAAATTAGAAGTTTGGTTGAGGTTCTAAATCTAATAGTTTTACTGAGGTTCATTCAGAAGTTTGAGTTTCTTGAGTGCAAGAGAAGATCTTTGAGTTTGACTGAGGTTCTGATTTCAGTTTTTTTATCCAGAAGTTTGATTAAGGTTCATTCAGAGGTTTGGTTGTGTTTAGACATTTGATTGAGGTTCTGATTTCAGAAGATTAGTAGAGGTAATGAATCCAGGAATTTGATTGATGCTCTGAATTCAGCAGCCTGGTCGAGTTTTCTTTTAATCCAGAAGTTTAATTGAGCTTCATTTAGAGGTTTGATTGAGGTTCTGAATTCAGACATTTGGTTGAGGTCTGATTACAGAAGTTTAGTAGAGGTAATGAATCCAGTAATTTGATTGCAGTTCTGAATCTTTGAATTTGATTGAGGTTCTGAAATACAAAGTTTAGTTCAGGTTCTGAAATCAGATGTTTGGTTGAGCAACATTCTGATCGAGTTTTCTTTTTAATCCAGACGTTTGATGAAGGTTAATTCAGAGGTTCTGAATTCAGATGTTTGATTGAGGTTCTGAATTCCGAAGCTTGGTTGTTCTAGATTCTTGAAGTTTGACTAAAAATGACTGAGATTCTGAATTTGAAGAAGGTTCTGAATTCAGAAGTTTGGTTGCGATAATGAATCCAGGAATTTGATCGCAAATTCAGACATTTGGTCCAAGATTTTGCTTTATTTTTTGACCAAGTTTGGCCAACGTTCTGAAGTCCATCTAGGTTCTCGATTCCTTGGAAGAACGCAGAACTGGAAAGCTATGGTGAGGGTGAGCGCTCTTAGCTTTGCCATGCTGCCAGTCTTTTTCCTGTCCTCTGCAGTGGGCTGACTTCGCCCAGAGCCAAGCTCAGCAGCCTGCCGCTTTAGCTCCCAGGCATCTGATGGATGTGGTGGAGGACACTGAAATTTGTCTCCATTAGAGGTCAAATACCTGTGAAATCCTACTTAACAGTTTCTAATGGAATCCTGATTGATCTCTGAGGATTTGCTCACTTTCTTTCCATTTTTGTCCCCAGATTGCTGTGGTGATGTCTCAGACGGGACACTGCCACAGATGTCTTTATTTATTAACAGAAGTGTGGGGTGAATCTGACATCATACTTTTTTTCTACTCTCAGAAAGTTTTTTTTTTCCTTGTTGTTGTTTGGGAGTCGCTCAGTGCCAGGCATTGGCTAGCGCAGACGGTTGGGCCGAATCTGTTTTGACAGGTTCTAATTGCATATTCAAAGCAGTTGCCAGTTCAGCTTGCCAAGGGGTGCGTGTTACCCATTTGACATTGAGGGGGTGTCTCATTGGATGATGTAAACAGAAATGATTCCATAGTGTGAGAAAGTGTGTGTGTGGAGGGTGAGGGTGGGGTAGGGGTTCGCTATATAGTCCAGTGGACTTCTGGACCATAGCGATAGCACCAAGAAATGCCAATGCCAAGTGTTATTATTGTGTTGCTGCCAAATACATACACTATATGGACAAAAGTATCGGGACACCAGCTCATTCATTTACAGTTTTTTCTGAAATCAAGGGTCTATTTTGGATTTGTTGGAGCAAATGTCTCTACAGTCCAGGGAAGAAGGCTTTCTACTAGATTTTGGAGGAGCATTGTTGTGAGGATTTGATTGCACTCAGACACAAGAGTTTTAGTGAGAACAGGATGTTGGATTATGATCACCACCCCACCATCTCATCATTCCCAACTCCCCAACTCAATCCCAAAACACCCAGGAGTGCATCTGCCTCAGATTTGTCCTTTTCTATGAAGAATTCAGGAGGTCCCTTTGCCCCAATGCTGAACTGGAATACCAATAAATATTGAAGATAAAATCAACACTGACAGAGTCTGAAAGAATGGCACTTGGAGGCGTCGCAGAAATACCAGTTGCATTTCTACTATCTACCTGTCTGGTTCCCATGAGGCCCCATGTACTAAAGATATTTGGGTTCTGTTCCGTTCTAACGGATGTAATTAAATAATCTGTGATTATTGGTTCTGTTTCTCAAACCCAATCTCCCGTTGGTTTTTTCCTCTTGAGAGCAGGAAGTGAGGTGCAATTATGCCCTGTTAGGCTCCTGCTTTCTGAAGTACTTTCGGCGTTGACAAACATTTTAATTTGCCTCTGTTATTAGATTTATGGCTCCTGATTCAACCTGATTGCATTTGGTGTCACCTCTGAAAAATGGGTAGGGTGGTGGCGGTGACAAAAAGTGTCCATCAGATTGACAGTGGAGGCTCCAGATTTCATCTAGCTAAGACTAAACATCTAGCACAGAAACATCAGCTGGCTAAAACTGCTTTAACCTAAATCAAATCCTTTACTCGCCTGTCCAAATAGTATTTCCAGACTGCCTAGTCGCTTACTGATTGGCTAACTGAATGACTGGTGAACCTAGAAGAGACATTTTCTGGTACTGACAATCTGAGGGCTACATTTAGCCACAAAGCTAACAAGTATCTGAGCTGCTGAGAGGATCTGTAATCTTAGGTAAGCTGAGGCTAAGGTTGGGTCTCCTTGCTTGAAATGTCATTGTACATAAGGGAAGTGGTGCGAAGACACACTGTAGCATTAATGTGTTTGTCAAAGTCTGAACCGACAGCATGTTGACTCAACATTGCTACCACGGCATTAGCAGTGTGTCCACCGCAGGCCTCACCCACCATTGCTACAGTGGTGGTAGCATCGTCTACAGCTTAAAGCTCTGAGGGCAAGGCTTAAGTCCTTTGCCAGGCAGGGTCACAGAAATTGCTACAGGTAACAGAATAGAGGTCATTTTATACCACAGGACCAGACTCCTCATTGTTGAAACCATTGTTGACCAATCTATGCAGCCAATGGCGGTCCAGCAAAACCAGGGTTGCCTGGTTTCCTTTGTTAGAACACATGGTCCCAAATGACTGTATAATGACTATGACTGATATTCTCAATTGCATATTTACCAAATTGATTTGCACTCTGTTCATAGACAGGCTAAACCAGTAATCAATTTGTGACATAGGAGATGTTGTATGAGGTCTCTTAATCATCAATTAACCTGCCTTGCTACATGTTCCCTGCCCAGAAAGCAACCTAAGAAAGGTTTGATTCGTTGCAGAAACCTTTAGCATCTCCTTAGTTCCCTACAAGATTCTCTCCGTTATGAGGAATCCCATAATCCTTTAACATGTGACATTTTTCATCCTGACTCATTGGGAAACAATAGGATTTGGGATGGGTGAAATGCAATCAGAGGCACGAAACACAATTACAGTTTAGGAGGCTGTGGAAAGAGGGGGTGCTACGTCCACACACTCCCCAATTACACTAACTCTTCCATTCATCATGCTAAACAATCTTGTCCCCACTGACTCGCGGACCTTGCGGAGAGACACTGAGGGCTTTCTGTTCGAGGTTTGTGCTGTGACAAATCCTCCGCAGAAAGTCAGTTAAGGGTTGCGGGGCGCCGGAGTACCAGTTCTGGCAGGGAACTTTCTTAACTGAACAGTTTAGCGTGTACGGTTTTGTAACGTCCGTAAACAGATTAGAGGATCCAAGAAGCTCTAACTGGTTTGGTTTGCCTAGAAGAGACTTTTTCTGGTACTGACAGTCTGATGGCTACATTTATCCACAAAGCTAACAATTATCTAAGCTGCTGAGAGGAGCTGTAATCTTAGGTAAGCTGAGGTTGGGTCTCCTTGCTTAAAATGCCATTGTAAATAAGGGAAGTGGTGCTAAGACACACTGTAGTATTAATGTGTGCATCAAAATCTAAAATGACAGCATGTCGACACAACATTGCTACCACGGCATCAGCAGTGTGCCCGCCGCAGGCCTCACCCATCATTGCTACAGTGGTGGTAGCATCGCTATCGCAGCGTTGGCAGTGCTATCATGCTATCAAGAAGCTCTAACTGGTTTGGTTGGGTTGGTGGAGATTAGTCAAAACTAAAGGAAGACAAATGGGTGGTGGCAAATGGGAAATGCTTGTATTCAACAACAAAAACACCATTGATCACCAAAATCGGACAAAATATTAACCTCTGGTCTTATTTTGAGCTCATTGTCATGCTTTCAAGCAAAGTTTCTATTTGTTGTGGGACAAGCCTCAGCAATGGTACAGTGATCCATTCACAAGATGATGCCATGTCATATACAAATAGTGGGTAAACCCACCCTTCGGCGAGACATTGTGACATGGACACTATTAGGGTGAAGGAAGGTGCTCATTATAGAGGTTAACAGCTCCACAGTGGAGTGCCAATGGGGCACCACTGTTATGCCTTTGGGAAGCACTCCATTCTTCAAGGACATCTTCACTATGGTGGCTAGAGCTAGAACATCCTAACAAAGTTTCTGAGATGCTGCCACCCTTCGCACAAAACCCTAATTTCATAGGTTTTCAGGCATTGGTCAGATCACGTCCATTGCCTATGACCTGGCAACTGCTACAACTGACTGGTGTGCTTGCAAATTTTTTGAAATGCAGCAACCCAACCCTGTCGTTACGTGACATACGTGACGCTGTGACAGTTTTCATAGTTCTCAGTCATTTAGGTGTAGGTCCTCTGGTCTTGAAGAACCTCACACCGATTTCACCTCAACCTCAGTGCTCCATAATGTTCTCCATGATCTCCTGAAGTTCCTCATGCCTTTGATGCACTCTATCTAGGTGTGAGCAGTGTGAAGATTTGCATCCCTTCAAAACCATCCAAAACTCAAAACCCAGATTCTTCTACGTCTATACATTACGTTATTTTTAGGTACCAGTGGCACCTTTCAAGGGGTTGCTACATCAGTATATACCAAAACAGAGAATTAGGGCATTTAGCAGACGCTCTTATTCAGCGTGACTTACAAAAGTGCTTTACTGTTTACTCAAGAATAACTTCAGCTAGTTTGAATAGACTAAACATTCAAAGAGACCTCTAACTCTGCTGTTTGGGAAGTTCGTTCCACCACTTCGGTGCCAGGATAGAAAACGGGTGAACCGACAACAGGAACAGGGTCCTGGGTGCCCAAGCCTCATTGATGCTCATTGAGGCCCCACCTCACAACTTACAGGACTTAATAAAGAATCTGCTGGTGACGTTAGTCTTGGTGCCAGATACCACAGGACACTTTTAGAGGTCTCGATTTGTCAGAGAGCTGTTTTGGTGGAATGAGGGGGGCCTACACGATATCAGCCTGGGGTTGTTACACTGGAATGTACATGATGTCAGCCTTTTAGGTTGACTTTAAGACTTTTAGAGTCCCCATTTTCCTGCCGGGTCATAGTTGGTTCTTCCCGAAGTTTCCTCTAGCATGTCTTCTCGCTTCTTTGTCCTGCTGATTAAATGGTGTTTACAGTCGGAGTTGGACGTTTGTCGTTATGAGATTGCATATAAAACAGCTCAATTTTCTCCTCTGGTGAGGGCTGCATTATGAGCTTTCGCCCTTCAAACGACTTCATAATGCCGTTCTTCCTCATCGCACTGGCTGCCTTGAAGCCCCTCTCCCCCTCCCCCCCTCTCCCCTCTGCACTTTTAATTTTACTCGGAAGACAACCCCATCTTTCATTCTTACTTTCTTCTAATGTGCTCAATGGTCTCATTCAAATTACCATTATTGGGCCAAGATTTATGGGATTTGTAGTTTGAGTGCCCGGCTCTCCTCTTCTCTCCTTTTCCTTTCTTCCCCTCGTTTGGAAAGATGACAAAGACTCTCATCCACTGAGACATAAAATGGTCGAAGAAATAATAGCGATCTACATTTGCGAGCGCCGGAACTCACACAGCGGATGTCATACCGAGGCTGTGTCACTCGACCTCGACCTTCTGCTGGCCTCCTGCACTCCCGACTAAAGGCTAAAGGAGGGTCCCTTTGTTCCGTCCATGTGCTCCGCCAAGCGTCCGCTGAGACTGCATTTTTATCTTCCCTTGCTGGAGTTCCTTTTGTCCCTATCTGTCTTGGTGGAGCTTTTGTGAAGGACTATGTGAAGTTCAGCAGATGCTCTCATGCTCCAGTGTTCACTTGTAAGGCCATGTATATTCATGTATCCCTGTCCCACGGCTAAAAAAAGGGAAGAGTGGGTGTTTTTACATCCATTCACTTTCTGTAGAGGGAAGAATTTTAAGTAGCTTTGGCAAAGTAGCGCGTGAGCTGTATACCTTTGCTCACGGCAGCCAGTACTTTCCATTTTCCAACTTCATCTGTCCACAGGACTTTGCATGTCAGGCTTGTTGAGCTGCAGCTTAAAAAAGTTCTCACACTGAATTTGCTGGTGAAAGGAGCAGGAAGTGACGGGAAAGGTTTTATTCTGATGACTCTTTGGGAACAAGATACTTAAGTCATGACCACAACTTAGCAAGCCGTGAGAACAAGATGATTAAGTCATGACCATACTTAGTAAGGTTTGGGAACGAGATAATTAAGTTATGATCACAACTAAGTAAGGTGTAGGAATGAGATAGTTAACGAGATAGTTGTCATGACCACTACTTAGTAAGGCGTAAGAACAAGATAATTAAATCTTGACGACTACTTAGTAAGGCATGGGGAGGCGATCCTAAGTCATGGCCACTACTAAGTAAGGCTTGGGAACGAGATACTTAAGTCATGACCACTACTTAGAACTCGGTAGCACTGACATAGCAAGTTTGACTTGCAAGCACAAACTCCTGAAGACTGGAGGACGCTGTACAGTCATTTTGCAATTGGAACAGTAGTGTGGTGCGTAATGCATTCTGGGATATTTGACTGAGCCAAGTCCCCACAAGTCACGTCCTGATGCAGCCTCGATAACATGTGCGGAACAAGAACCGATCCGTGTGTTCGGACTGTTCTTGGCTAGAACTTCTGAATGGAGCGGTACTTTGGCTGCAGCTGATGATGTTTCACAGGAAGTCCACAGGAACACAAGTCCAGACTGGGCCTTTCCTAGCAATGATTCTGAACAAGCCATGGCCCTGACAAGCTAATTAAGGTCTAGGATGTCTGTGGGACACTTTTCAGAGAAACAGACATTCTGACCGGGGAAAAGTTCCTAAAAGTACTTTCGGATGAAAATGTATAAAGATGGACAATTTCGGCCCAAAAAGTAAAAGGGCAGCTTTGCAGCAGCTCAGCAGCTAAAAATGTGATTGGTCACAGTGAATATGACAGGGTTAGGAGTTCTGAAAAGTAGTCCATGCTCAAATGTGACTAAGGAGACCTCATCTGCTGGCTTTTTCGAAATCCCAAAGTAAAACCACTGGCAACTGCAGCAACATAGCATTAGAGCAGTGCAAGCTAACGTTTTTTTCAGATGGTTGCAGATCAGGCACACCATCTAATATGTGTTAATTACCACACACTGAGAAGAGGATGTGATATAATTAGTTGACACCGACTCAAATTATTTATGCTTTCATCCCATCTAGAACTCAGTTTTTCAATATTCTTGATCTACTGAGTGACGCAACTGAATGCTAATGCAAACATGGTTCATTTTTTAGTAGGGTTTTTTTTTAGCTCCACTGAACGCCTGCAAGAGCTTTTCAGCGCAAGATCAAACTGCTAAGCAGTGCTAACGTCTGCTTGTTGAATTTTATGTTCATCTTCACCAAGGGTGCCAGTAATTCTGGAGGGCACTGTACAAGTATATAGCATTGCAGCAGATGCAGACTACAATTAAAGGAGTCCACAGCTCAGCTAAGCGCTCCAAATAAAAAGGAGAGTGTGTTCACTCACAATTAAACCCCACCCTGCTGAAAAAACAACAACTTGGACCAGGCATGCTGTTGGTCTGGTGCTGGTGTGGTGTTGGTTGACCAGCATACCAGTGTTCAAAACACAGCATATGCTGGTTTATACTGGTCTGATGCTGGTTGGCCGATATACCAATATTCAAAACACAGCATATGCTGGTTTATGCTGGTTTGTTGTTGGTTGACCAGCAAACTAGTGTTCAACACATAATACTGGTTCACCCTAGAGTAGTTTAGCCCCACCCATTGAGTCTACAGTAGTTTAGCCCCACCCATTAATTGGACAGCATATTAGTCCCGTCCATTCACTCTACAAAAGTTTCAGCCTGGCCTACTTTTTCAAATAAAGCACAGAAAGTAGAGCAGCCAATCAGAACAGAGCTCATTTAAATATACCGGTCATAAAGGCACAGTCTGGTAAATTCTAATGGGATAAAGAAAGGTTGGAAAGTGGCCATGTGGAAATGAGTTGTGATGGCTGGTGCGAAGAAGATAAGGCAAGCAGCCAGTGATCGAGAAGGGTCCTGAAAGGCCGTGGGTCCTTTCGCTGCTGTGGGGGCACCCTGGGGGATCCCAGACAGCGAGTGATGGTGCAAATGACAATCAAGGAGGCGTCTCAACCCATTTTCGTTTGCCGTTCCTAATCATGCTAATTACTTATGCAGAAATCAAAGGAACAAATTGGACAGACAAAAACACTTAATTTGGCCAATCAGATTTGAACAGTCTCGTTGAATCCAGGTCACCAAGTTTTTTTAGCATAACTTGATGATGAAGACGTTATAGTTTATTACATTACCAGAAACTCATGTCTAGAGTCTGTGGTGAAGATGTTCTGCTGATCCATAGGTCTGAAAAGTTCTAGTGGAACAATGACCAAACTGGACCTTTTCAGGCCTATGCATCAGCGGTATTCAGTGAAGCATGGCGGTGGTTTGGTGATGATCTGGGGCAGCTCTGCTTCCATTGGTCCTGGAAACCTGCAGCGTATGGAGGCAGGGCAAGGTGGAGTCAATTAGAAATCCTAGGAGAAAACCTGTGTGAGACAGCTGAAGCTAGGGCGTCATTGGGCCTTCCAACTGGACAATGATCCCAAGCATACCTCAAAGCCCACCAAGGCTTGGTTTCAGAAGAAGTCCTGGAAGATCCTGTAGTGGCCGTCACAGTCGCCTATTTTGAGCCCCATAGAAAATCTTTGGTGGGATTTGAAAAAGGGCGTTGCACCAGCAAACCCAAGAATATTAGTCAAATGGAGGCCACTGGCCCTGAGGAATAGGCTGAGATGCTTGCAAAGATGTAAGCGACCTAGTCAACCGACCTGCTGAGAATTTAAATACATTTCATTGATGCCCCATAGACTGCCATAGACTGCAGTCCTCATATGCCTTGCCCTGGAGCTTCAAGATAACCACCCAGCTCTAGAACCAGCTCTATGCTGCCAGCAAAATAACAGAACTGTGTACCGGTCAACAGATGCTGTACTCACATTCTTAACCTCACAGATCTTTTCTTTCTTCTGCCTATGTTCATGAGATCAGTTCTATGTTCATGAGATAAGTTCTTATCCAAATATGAAGTCTGACAAGTACTCTGTTGTCTTTACTTCTTTACCAGAAATCCTGAACGGTGGGGTGTATGTAGATCAGAATAAGTTCCTGTGCCATGCGGACACCATCCACTGGCAGGATATCCTGAAGAGCCCTCAAGCTGAGCTTCTGGTGGTCCCCTCCAACAACAGCGGCACTACATGTGAGTACCTCCAAGTTGGCTCCTCAAACGTCTCTTCGTCAGGGTTATATAGAACCATTACCTTTACTAACCTGCTAGACCTGCTAGACTTTGCAGTACAAAGGTGATGCAAATATGGAGCCAATCAGCGGATCCCTACGTCATTAAGCCCTCCCACCGAACGATTCTGTGGCTCGAATTACAGTTCACTAACTGTGTTGAGAAAGCGTTCCATGCCGAACCGGAAAAGACAACAGAGGTGTTACCCTCCATGCTCAGAACTGTTAGACCCTGCAGTGGAAAAGAGGCCTTAGTGTCCTGGAAGATGATTAATTCACCCTAGTTATCGCTTAATATCATAGTAATTAGCAGCAGTCCCCCGATATTCTTTATCACATTGTGGCGAGTTTAAGTTCCTGTGATTCACTGAGTCGTAATCAAAATGAATCATTCAGAGTTCAGAGATTTACACCCTGCGCAGGCCCACCGGCCCACCTGATGCTACCGATTTGTAATAATCTGTACCCTCTCCCGTAGTGTGCTGGTCAGTGATAACGGCTACCAGAATACCTCGCTGCTCAAAGCGGAGCCATTATATGACTGCTCGTAATGATGATTTACTGTCCACACTAAACAATGTCCGCTCAAGGTGACTGTGCACTGGACCCCCTTTTGTATCACTGTATAGGATACTGTAAACCACACTGTTAGCTACTGAAGTGCCTATCAGGTCCTATTTGTGTTTGTTTGTTTCCTGAGAGGCATGAGAAGCCTCATACCTATTAAATGCAAGGAAAGCTCACAGCACTTCTTTCTTTTAAAATAATACTTATTAGGAACATATTATTAACCACCATGCTGCTTGTTTGTGGGTCTTGTGGGCTGCAAATTGGGTTGACTCTGCCTTTTCCAGACCTTTTATCATCTTAATTGGTCATGAAATCCTGAGGGGACCTGACCACACCTGACCATGTCAGGTCAGTCACTTGTCCAGTTACTTTTGACATCTTTGCTTCATTTCAAATGAGCTGAACTGATGTACAAGAGTCAAAATTAACAAAAAAAACCCCACAAATTGTCACTGTCCAAATACTTATCGACCTGGCTCTATGTTTTTACTTGCTATATCACATGGAAAAAATATGCTAAACCAGAGCTACAGCTGCACTACAGTATGCAACAGTATGCAGTCGCCCACCTCATTCATCTGAATCTAGATGGACACCCCTCTCCCCTGCTGCCCAGTAACAGTATTAAAGTTTTAGAGTTCGCTTCGCCTGTTCGAGTGCTCTGGCATTACATTTGAAGTCAGACATGCTCTGGAGGAGAACAAAGGGTTGCTGATCTTCTGACGGGGGGGTGTGTATATGTACAGAAGATTGGCAAATTGTGGCCCTCAGCAAAATGCACTCTGTCTGAATCTTTAGTGGAGATAGAGCTGAAGTTAACTCTCCACTGCAGAGTCACTGTTGCTCTGTAATTACAGACAGTTAACACCAGGTGCTGACGTGTTCTATGCCTCAGCAAATGGTGGGATTTAAACACAATTTAAAAAGCATTGTAAACCATTTCTTAAACCATTCTGCTTAAACATTTTTTTTGTATATTGGGGTCATTGTCTTGTTGCATGGCCCACGTACCGTTAAGCTTTAGTTCACAAACAGTCTCATAATAGCTGATTACAATGAGCTATGAAGGTGCTCGGACCTACCATGTTCTTAAATGTGATCTTTTCTTTTTTATGCTTGTCTCATTTGTTGTTGTGTTTTTTTATTTAATGTGTTCAGAAGTGTTCAACAATCTGTACAAATGGAAAAATGGCTTGGAGATATTAAGACACCACAAAGGCCTGATAGTATCTTTAATAATGAAGCCATCAAAGGGCCTCTGCCAACAAAACAAACAGCAGCCTTTTTGTCTGCACTGTCCCCGAGGACAGTGATCTATCCTCTTCAAGCTCATGCTTAGGATAACAGAACCCATCCATTTGGTACCCATTCCATTTTAGATTGACACACTGACGGTGCTGGACGTGTTTTACAGGCCGGCGCTGTAATAGATCCTGCAATGGGCGCTGCTGGGGCCACCAAGAGGACCAGTGCCAAACCCGTAAGTATCAAATACAGCAGCATGCAAACGTTTGGGAATCCCTGGTTCGAGAATATCTGTTGCTGTGGATAGTTAGTGAAGTCGTGAGCAGAAGAGTCAGAAATCTTCTCAACTTTTAAACACGATTATTGTGTTATTTTTGCTTTGTGCGATTTCCTGAAGGAGCACCATGCAAAGTTTAGGCACTTTAACCAAGGTCTCAGACCGTAATTAGCTGGTTAAGGTTATGGGCTTGTTCACAGTCATTGTTAGGAAAGGTCAGGTGATGCAAATTTTAAGACTCCTCAAACCTCGTCCCAACAATCAGCAGCCATGGGCTCCTCGAAGCAGCTGCTAAGCGCTCTGAACATGAACCTTACTGATGCCCACAAAGCCGGATTGTGTGTTCAGACTGTGAGAATAGTTTTTTGAGATAGTGAGGCAGTTTCCTTGGTTTGTAATGTAATAAAGAAGTAACACCTAACAGGAACGATGGACACGTAGAGGTCTGGAAGACCAACAAAACTTTCAGAGAACTCATAAGATCGCTCTAAACGACACAAAACCCCTCTGGACCTGGAGTGGTGACGCACTGTTCTACTGTGCAGCGACACCCAAACAAATAAGCCCTTTTTCAGAAGAATATGTCCTCATCACAAAATTCAGCATCAACATCTAAACAAGCCTGATGTGTTCTGTGGACTGAGGAAGTCCCCATTGAATGTTTTGGCTGCAATGAGCCAACGTATGTCCGGGAAAAAGGTGCAGAATTTCACGAAAAGAACACCTTTCCAACTGTTAAGCACTGGGGTGAATAGATTGAATGACACAGCCCTCCCCACCCCTCCATTTGACTGTGAAAGACCCCTGGAGATGCTTGTCATGAAGGTGTTGAATAATTCCGACACTGCAGTCATCATTAAAAATGGCTTGAGTGTTGAGTTTGGAGAAAGCTCTTGTTCTTGTAGTTAGTTGAGATTAAATTGGTCTTGTTTGATGGGTTGATTGCAAATATCTGAAAGTTTGTACAAATTTTGCTAATTAATCTAATTTGGATTGCATTCAGTATCTATACAAAGTATCTGTATTCAGATACTTTGACTAGTGTTTCCCAAATCTTTGCATTTCACAGTATATATATATATATATATATATATATATATATATATATATATATATATATATATATATATATTTCAGAATTAAGCAAACCAGCTGTAGCTGTTCCGTCACATTAATTTGACCATGTTATTAGATATGCAGTTGCATATCATTGGTCCATTTGGAGCATCTCCTTTATAGTTCCTGAGCACGTAAGGCAAGCTAAAAGCTGATGGTTATGACTATTGAGCTTTTAGTAAAGAGAAAAGGCCTCGTTTTGGTAAATAATTGAGCGAACCAATTTGATGTTCATTAAGCTGTGGCCCGAGGCTGTTTCTGAAGAGGCCCGAGAAAGCTTGAGAAACAATGTAGGATAAAAGACAGGTTTGTATTACAGACATAACACACATCACCCAATCAGTGTCAGACTAAACAACCAAGCCTAGAACTGCCGTGTTTGCCGTGTCGTCTCCTACCGCGTTGCGTTAAGGGCTTTCTGGGATTTTTTTTTTACCTGCATAAATAGTCCTTCTAATGAAGTTTCGTTTTAGTCTGTCTTTCATCCTTCAAAAAAGATTGGCTTTTTGATATTTGGTAAGCCTTAGATCCTGAGTTTGATTACCAGAGAGAGATCTTCGAAAAGAAGAGGGAACAAAAAAAAAAAAAAAAAGTGCAATCTCTTTCTCCCACATGCTGGTCAGAGTGAGTCTGACCCTTGGCTAGGAGAATAACCCACTGGGCGGTGCAGCTCTCTGCGTGGGCGATAATTACAGAGGGAGGACTGAGTTCAAACTGAGAAAAACAGAGAGCGAGAGAGAGACAGGGAGATGTTGAGAAGAGGGAAGAGAAAAAGAAGATGGGAAGAGAGGGAGGGGGCTGAAAGAGAGTCAACACTTGCGCCCTGTGGACCACTAGTGGAGTGCTGTACTTCGGTTCCGTTTTTGCACTGTAATTAGCTGGGACTCGGAATTGCATAACAACACCAGATTAGTAGATGGATTCGTTCAGAGTGGAAAACAACAGCCCACTTGAAGATGGAGTTTATCACGGGATGTTTCAAGACTTATTGCAACATAAATAAAGTAATATGTTGTAATATTTACTATTAAATAGTAGATTTCCTTTCAGAAATCTAAAAGCATTCATCTGAGGCATTACTCTTAATGTTCACATGGTTGTGGGTTCAATACCCGCATTCCGCTAAACTGCCACTACCGGACCCTTGAGCAGGGCCCTTAACAACTTTATCAAACAGGCCTTGGCAGGTTGACTATGTAGGATATTTAGGATATTATCTCATTAACCCCTAAACACTCCACGGCTTATTACACACTAAGGTGTATCACTCAGTAATTACAGGGACTTCTGTACAAACAGCTGGGGCTTTTCTCTGATGATAGAAGTGTGGAATAAAACCCATCGGAGGTCCAAAGGCTGTTTAAGGGGACTTTTTTTTGGTCACATTGTTTTAGACATACAGTAAAATACTAAAAGAAATTCTTTGATCAATTTATTCATTCATTACGTAATATCCTTGACTTTTTTTTTCATTCTCAAGCATTGGAAAATAAATAAGAACAAATGATTTCTAGCAAAACATATTTCTTAACAACTTTTGCTGATTGACTGATTCATTGATAAAATATAATTACAAATAAGTTTATTTTTTTAATACGTTATATTTATATTTATTATTTAAATTAGATTAATATGTATAAAAGTGAAGAGCCGATTGCCTTACTTTTTAAATGAACCTTTTTTTATATTTCTATATTTATATTCTGTTCTTGATATTAAATATCACAATTCTTTTCATTTTTTTATATTATTACTTTAACTGTTTTATTTGTAGGTAACATTTGATTAATTTTTTTTATTTTATATGATTCCAGACAAACAAACAGGGCTTTTTTCCCCAACCCAAAAGTTGCATTCTATTCTATCTACCCATCAATCAGCAATTTAATTAACTTCAGTATGCTTCTGTTCTGTGTGTATGTGTGTGTGTGTGTGTGTGTGTGTGTTTGTTTTTCAGTAACAAAGACGGTGTGTGCTGAGCAGTGCGACGGCCGTTGTTTTGGTCCCTACGTCAGCGATTGCTGCCACCGCGAGTGTGCTGGGGGCTGCTCCGGACCCAAAGACACCGACTGCTTTGTAGGTTCATACAGCTGCTCTCAGCTAGCCTAATGTACATGGGTGGGACGGCTACACTGGGGGTAGTTCCCACAGTCCATGCAGTCCATCGAACTTCAGTGTTGGTTTTTGTGACATCACAAAAAGTCCAAAACGGTCTGTTTCTGCAGATGCTTCCCCTAGATAGACTTGGGAGTGGACCGTGTGGGTTTTTGTTTCTGTAGGCCCTATGAAACTATTGGCACTTTTCCACAGCCTATAGTGGCACCTATAATACTCTGCACTCGGCTCGACTGTTCTTAGGCAAATTTGGTACCTGGTACCTGGAAACGGGGACTTTTTTAGAACTTGCTCGCTCATGGCTCCAAGTGAGGGGGCTTAAACATGACATGTGACCCTTGCAGAGCACTAATTAGCCATAGAAAACTCTAGGTCACGCCATGTGACGCAATGCAGACTCAAGCTAGCCATTAGTAAAATCCTCAAGCTTTTTAGCTGGCTAGCTATTTTAATGGTCACCACTGACAGCAATGCCGGTTTTAGCCTTAAAGGTATATAGAGTGCAGTTAGCTGCTGCAGGCTTTGAGGCTACGATATTGCTAGCTATTGTGTCTATGCAAACATACTCCAAACTCGCATTAGCTTTTTGGAACCATATATTTTCTTTATAAAGAAGGTGGCCCATGCCCACCTGGAACCCACCTAGCCTACACTAGCTTAGCAGCACTTAAATATGAGCGTAAAATATGAGTTTAATACATGCAGCTATTCCGTTCCCGAAGATGTCAAATCAGATCCAATTGATTTTATTGGTGTTATGAAACCATTGTTTTTCAAATGGCTCCATTTGTTAGCAAGTGTCGCTGCATGGTGGAAAATTGCAGTTATTATTCATAGCTTCACGAGTTTCAATTACATCTGGTTATTACCGTTCACAGATGTTGATCGTATACCTGCCAGGACTTTTAATTAGGACAGCATTTCACCCTTTTGCACGGCGTCTTGGATCAATTGTTCCAATTTTGCTTCGTCTCGGCCCGAGAATGGAGTGATGGGTCACAGTTCACTGCAAAATCAACTCTTAATTGCCTGCTGCAGCTTTGATTAATGAAGTGCAGGAGGAAATAGTTGAAACACCACATCCTGAACTGTTTCCAGGCTTAATAACACCTTCCCTGCTGAAGCGTCCAGCTCCAGATGGTCTGAGATGGTCTTTAGGTGGTTAGCTGCAGTGGTGGCTCAGTGAGTTATTAGAGCAATGGGCTGTTGATACCTGGGTTGGACCCTTGAACGTCCCTTGAGCGTCCCTGGAGCATCCTTTGAGCATCCCTTAAGCATTTCTTGAGCGTCCCTTGAGCATCACAGAGCATCCCATTACTATTTCATTAGCATCCCTTGAGCATCCCTAGAGCGTCCCTTGAGCATTCCATTAGCATCCCTTAAGTGTCCTTTGAGCATCCCTTGAGTGTCCCGTAAGCGTCCTTTGAGTATCCCTTAAGCGTTTCTTGAGCATCCCTTGAGCGTCACTGAGCATCCCATTAGCATTTCATTAGCATCCCTTGAGCATCCCTTGACTGTTCCTTGAGCGTCCCTTGAGCTTCCTTTGAGCATCCCCTAAGCATCCTTTGAGTGTCCTTTGGTTAAGCTTGGTCATACTTGTTGATTAGCTTGCTCAGGTTGGTCATGCTGGTAGACCAACTAAACCATCGAATTCCACTGAAACAGGACCCTACACTGGTCAACCTCCTTGAGCTTTGTTCTTTGTTTGCTTGGTTTTGTCTGGTATAGGCTTGCGCCAACTTCAATGACAGCGGGGCTTGCGTGACGCAGTGTCCTCAACCTTTCGTCTACAACCCAACAACCTTCCAGCTGGAGCACAATCCCAAAGCCAAATACACCTATGGAGCATTCTGCGTCAAGAAGTGCCCACGTGAGTAAGAGCAGGACGGCCTGTTATTAGGAGCAGATAGTGCTGCCCATGCTGCCCATCCTGTCCAGTTAGACGCTGTGGCCCGTTTGTTGATGCATGGTCTTTGTCAGCCATCATCTAGATCATTCATCAGTGGTCAGGTTGCAACCACAGAACTTGGATGTAATTGTACACCCATAAAGTAGAGCTGGAAAGGAGGTTAAATAGTGGCCAGTGTGTGGAACTGTGAGGTAGGTGTTTCTAATAAAGTGGCCAGTGAGTTTAAGCACAAGGTAGGAGTTTCTAATATAGTGGCCAGTCCGTGGAAGCAGAAGGTAGGTGTTTCTAATGAAGTGGCCAGTGAGTATAAGCACAAGGTATATGTTTCTAATATAGTGACCAGTGTGTGGAACTGCAAGGTAGGTGTTTCTAATAAAGTGTCTAGTGAGTGGAAGCAGAAGGTAGGTGTTTCTAATAAAGTGACCAGTGAGTTTATGCACAAGGTAGGTGTTTCTGATGAAGTGGCCAGTGTGTGGAACCTCAAGGTGGGGTGTTTCCAATAAAGTGGCCAGTAAGTGGACGCACAGTGTAGATGTTTCTAATAAAGTGGCCAGTGAGATGACGTTCAAGGTAGGGAGTTGTAATAAAGTGGATTGTAAGTCTTTGTGACTCTGAGGAGTAACTCCTTCTTCACACAGATAACTTTGTGGTGGACCACAGCTCCTGTGTGAGAGCCTGCCCGAGCAACAAGATGGAGGTGGAGGAGAACCGCATCAAAATGTGCATCCCTTGCACTGACATCTGCCCAAAAGGTAAAAAAGATCCGCCATTCATAGTCACCTACTCTCGCCATGTTCCTCCAGTTAGAGAATATCTGCTCAAAGGGTGAAGATCACCTAGGGCTGGTTTTCTAGGCATGGATTAGGCCTAATATTGGCCTACATTGCAGTGCCAGAGGTTAATTACCACTGAACACCTCCCCAGCCAACATGTTCATGTGTCGCTCACATGGGTGGAACGTGGGCTAGATGGGTTCCAGGTGGGCATGGGCTCTAAATCAGGCTTCCCAAATTGTCCACATCATTACAGCCTACCTTGGGTCACATGGGTCCCATCTAGGCCCCGTATACAGTGTACAACCCAGTGATGACAGTGTCCTTCCATCACTGACCCTGGAGAGCATCCATATGTTAAGGCCAACATGGAACCCATGGACAAAACCCTCTTGTTTCCAGTTGGGCCACCCGTACAGACCCTGAAAGCTGAAACAGGTAAAGAACATCTAAAAAAACAAACAATTTGGATTTAAATTTTTTACTCATTGTGACACGTTACAGAGTAGTCGGAAAAGTATCAACTGTGTTTCTCAAAAGAATTTGATCACACTTTTTGGAAAGTCTAAATAAATGAAGAGCCTTCTCTCCCTATCAGCACTAACTTCATGAAGCTCCGTGATATCAGCCTCTGTAAACGAGTGAAGTGAGGCAGTCAAAGGGCTGGAAAGAAGTGATGATGGATTAATATTTCAGAGAGTAAACTAGGTCACTTCGCTGCCGAATATCACTTACATTTGCTGCCTCTTCTGGGTTTTTAGCTTCTGTTCCACGATTCATGAAGGTTATAGAGTTTTAGATTCGTATGATAGCTTCAAATTTTGTCTTCTTCTGTATCTTCTTCTGAGACTTTTAGTTTTTTCAGCTTTAGGTTAACTGGCTAAGCTAACAAACCAAACACACAGCAAACAAGCAAGATCAGCCTTTCTATCTCAGGCTTTTCATCTTTGTCTTGTTCCATTGTTGGGATGACATCCATCATCACAAAGTTTCAGCAGTTTTCAGGAGATATCAACACCATTTCAGCTCCAGACTGTTCGGTCCGATTGTAGCAACCATCTAGAGGCACTGTAATAACCAGTAAGCAATTTGAGAGCAACCACCTAGCAACATTATAGTAAGCTCCTAGCAAGACTGTAGTCCCAATCTATCAACCACCTTGCAACCTCATCGCAACTGTCTAGCAACCATCTACAAGCACCATAGCAACCACTAAGCAATTCAAGAGCCACCAAATAGCAACAGCATAGCAGTTCCTTAGCAACCTCACAGTAACCTCCTTGCAACACCAAAGCAACCACCTGGGATACCAAATCAACCATCTAGTAACATTGTAAATATAGCAATTCCAAAGCAACCACCTGGCAACTACCTAGCAACCCAATAGCAACTGTCTCGCAACCATCCAGATGCACCCTAGCAACCAATAAGCAATTTGAGAGCAACCACCTTGCAACCCCTTAAAAGAAGTAACATAGTAACCTCCTGGCAACACCAAAGCAAGCACCTGGGATAGCAGAACAATCATCTAGCATAATTGTAGCAACCACCTAGCAACTATTTGGCCATTCCAAAGCAACCACCTGTCAACTACCTAGCAACAGCCTAGCAACCACCTGGAGGTGGGAACCAAATTTAGCTGTGCAGGCACGTTCCCTCTGTTCACCGCAGAGCTGAGAGCTGAAAACTGTCCATTTCAATGAAATGTCTGACTCAAAGATGCATTCACGGGTCAAGTCAACATTAGCATAATTTGCTGCATACAATCAGATTCAGGCAGGCTGCCAGTTTCCTCCCATTATTACAGCAAAAGCAAAATGACATCAAAACACAATGAAGACAAAGTAAAAATGCAGCAAAGAATTAGCCTGGAGCTAATGAAGTGATTCACCTTTTAAGCGAGCAGGTTCTTATACGCCATAGCTGCACTTTGGACTATCTGCCGTGCAGCGCTACGTGCCGCTACATGGCGCCTCCCAGACGATGAATCGGAAATTCTAAATCAGAGGTGATTTACAGGTCCCTTAAAACACAGGCTCCATATGAAAGCACATACTCCGCATATCCAGACGCTGCACGTCTGGGTTTTAAGGTTAACTGCCCGAGCTAACACACCGAGCGCAGTAAACAGCGAGGTCATCAGTTCGACCCTAGACTTGTTTGCAGCTTAATGTGATCAGAGATGAGAGTCATGTTTCTGCTTTTTTGTCTGGGTTGTGTCTGGGTTTCAGTGTGCGATGGCATAGGCACCGGCAGTTTACAGATGGCCCAGACTGTGGACTCCAGCAACATCCACAAGTTTGTCAACTGCACCAAGATCAATGGCAACCTGATCTTTCTCATAACTGGGATCAAAGGGTGAGGATCTTTCCCTTTTATCTCCCAGGCTATAGTTTTTTTTGCTGTGAAACAAAGTTCCACTGCAGACTTTGTGAACTTCTCCTAACTTCCTTTGGAACTTTTCAACACCAGCGGTAACAGGTCTAACGAGTAACACTAAATATCTGGTTACAGTGGCACCGGTCAGATCAGAACAAAGTAAATTAGATCAAAGTCATTTGTATTGTGTTTTTTTTACGACTGATGTCACGAGGCAGCTTTACAGGCATCCTTTAATAAGACTCACAAAGGGGGCCCATCCTCCTCTTAACTAAATGCCAGCCCACCCATTCGTTGCCAGCCTGTGTTAAGGGGAAAGAGTGCCATCTACCCACCCAGAGAGAGCACGGCCAGTTGTGCTCTCTCAGACACAAGCTGCTGATGGCAAAGCGGCATGGTTAGGGCTTCGCTGTGACTCGCTAGCCACTCAGAGTCCCAAAACCACTCAATATGTCTGTTTTTATGCTCAGGTATACTGATATTGTCATAGATATGGTGAGTGACAGTGATAATATATATAATAAAAGTAATAATGATGGTTATTAATAGTAATAATAACAATAATAATAGCAGATAAATACAGAGTCTTTGTAAATTCCAATGTAGTCGGTAATGGAAGGTGGGCAACAAGTCCGAGACAAGTAGCAATAGCTGGAGGGAGGGCAACTAGTCTGAAACAGGTAGCAGTAGCTAGTCTGATGCCTTAACCGCCAATCTTCCATCTATGTCAGGCCGGACAGGTGGTCCGTCATTTTGTGGGAATAAGGTAAAGCAATGATTAGATTTAATGAGAATAAGAACATTATCAGAGTGTGGCTGATGACTCAATCAGATCTGACTTTAACAGCCTATCTAAAAATAGAAGGCCAGAAGGTAGCACAGACACATCAGGGGTTGGAATCAACACATTGCCTACTTATTAGCCAGCAAGCAAGCAGTTCTTGATGTTGATGCATTGGAAGCAGGTAAAATGGGCAAGCATAACCCATTAAGACATCTGGTTCATCTCCAAAACATCAAGACGGACATGTGGGGTGTTCCCAGTATGCATCCCAATACCTACCAAAAGTGCTCTAAGGAAGGGCAACAGATGGGTGTCCAAGACCCCACCTCACAACTTACAGGACTTTCTGCTAACGTCTTGGTGCCAGACCCCACAGGACACAGGTCTTGTGGAGTTTGTATCTCAAGGGTTCAGAGCTGTTTTGTGCATAAATTTAACGAACGTCAATCACAGTCATGTTTTGTAGATTTGCAGAACAATTACAGCAGAACCCTGCAATCCTGAAGGTTTCAAATTTTCCATTTCCGACCGGACAGCCTGACAAGTACATCTACCTTTCCTTGATTTCCCAACAGTACGTTACATTGCTGCCATAGAAAACAGAAAGCAAAACAACACTGATGTCATATTGACCTCTGCATCTGCAGCTGTAGTTCAAACACAACCTCCCTCAGTCCTCCATCTCCGCTTCTCAGAACCCCCTCAGGGATTCCGCGGCCCACCGTTCCCTTCGCTCACTGTCATCGGCATCTCAAACTACACACCTTTACAAATTGCAAATTGATTTTACAGCTGAGTATTTTAGTTGGGCCTCTGGGCTTTGTTGTCCGAATGTTAATTTCTCGAAAAAAGGTGAGGTTACGTTCCGCCACATGCGATGCTGCGGCGTCTATGGCGCCAAAGTGTGAACGCACTGCAGTATCGAGGTCGCCGGCTCTAGCCTGGTTGACAGTCTCTCCTGACACAGCTGGCTGTCATGCAGAAAGATTGTCAGAACTCATTTTGTGTTTGACTTTGCCTTGTTGCTCCGGGACGTCATTAGAGCAGCCTTCATTCCACAAGCTTCCCCCTCTTCCCGCCACCACCACTACCACCTCCACCCAAACATCTCAGGAGGCCACTTATGATTTATCGCATGTTTGAACCCCAGGTGAGACACTCCCTCGCTCTGAAAGTGCTCAACTTTTGTTTTTCTTTCTTCTGATCTCTTTCCTGCTTGGCGCCTGCAACAGAGACATGTACCACGGCATCGGCGCCTTGGACCCAGAGAGGCTCAACGTGTTCCGCACCGTCAGAGAGATCACAGGTGAGGCATGGCTGTCAGATTCAGGGTAAATCATGCTGTTTTCACCTCCGGGTGACATCGGGAAGACAGCTTTGCTTTACTTGGGCACTGTCAGATTCACACTGTCTTGTTGACAGAGATCATAATAGAGGTGTTAATCTATACACTCACTGGCCTCAGTGATGTGGTGTTAGTCTACACGCTCACTGGCCTCAGTGATATGGTGTTAGTCTACACACTCACTGGCCTCAGTGATGTGGTGTTGATCTACACACTCACACTCCAGACCTTCATCAGTGGTCAGATTCTGACCTAAGAGACATTTGTGATTGGATATTTATAAATGAAGGAGACAGTGGAATTAGGTGTTTCTAATAAAGTGGCCAATGAGTGGAAGTACAAACTAGGTGTTTCTGATAAAGTGGCCGGTGAGCATAATTGGGCTTTATTGGGCCAATCAAATGCATGCAACATTAGAATTACCATTGGGAACCTGACAGTTTTAATAAGTTTACATCTAAAAACCAGAGTCTTACTTTTATTTGCAGTTTGTTTTCCTGCTGTTCTCTGATTGGCTGCCGTGAAGTAGTTGCTTTATTAAAGGGCTGAGCTGCTGTAAGTCGTGCCTCAGCCTTTTTTCCACTTGAAACCCATGCTCCTGATGGTGCCACACAGCTAATGGGGTGAAGCAGCGTTCTCCTAATGAAAACCCCAGCACTAAGAAAGAGCAATGACAGTTCTTGCAGTCTTCCCCCGAGCTCCCTGTACTCATGCACTCATCTGCTGAAATGATGCCGCTCATTAAAACATGTGTAACCACAGCGCGCTTGCTAGCAAATAACGAAGCCCATTCTTTCATTTATGGCTGTATTTCTTTTAACTGTGCTCATTTCCGCAGTGGCGGAAAGTGCTAGAGCAGGCAGGCAGGGCAGGAGGAGTTATGGCTATTTTTTTAAACCAGAACTGTAATTGGTATTTGTACTGTTTCTGAAGCCTCCGGTTATCAGATATCAGCTCGACACCCAGTAAACAAAGTCTGCTAGAGGATTTAAAGATGCTTCTTCCTTGCCAATACACCTGATCAGATCTCATGCATTCCAGGCTTCTTAAACATCCAGTCGTGGCCGGAGAACATGACGGACCTCGGTGTTTTCTCCAACCTTGCTACCATTGGAGGGAGATCTCTTTACAGGTGAGGGTAGACTAGGAACTGAATGCACCTTAAATCTAGATGCAAATATCTAAGATTGCTGGGGGAATTATTTTAGAAAGTGATTAGAATCCAAAACCTAAACTTAACCTTAATCTTCAACCATAACCCTAAACCTTAAATGTTAATCCTAATTCTAACTCTCTGACTCTTGACTCCTGGTCCTTAATTAATTAACCTAAAACTTAAAATCTTTGCCCTAAACTCAAACCTAACACTCATTATGATCCTAAGCCTAAGTCTCACCATGATTCTAGACCTAATCCTGCCCTAGTCCTAAACCTAACCCATGTTCTAAACCTAACCCTCACTCTGGACCTAAACATAACCCTCACCCTGGTCTTAAACCTAACCCTCACCATTGTCCTAAATCTAACCCTCACTCTGGACCTAAACATAACCCTCACCCTGAACTTAAACCTAACCCTCACCATTGTCCTAAATCTAACCCTCACTCTGGACCTAAACATAACCCTCACCCTGGTCCTAAATCTAACCCTCACTCTGTTCCTTGATTTAACCCTCACTCTAGTCCTAAACCTAACCCTTATACTGATCCTAGAACTAGCCCTCACTCTGGTCCTTGACTTAACCTTTACCATAGTCCTAAACCTAATTCTCCCTGTGGATCTAAACCAAACCATTACCCTGGTCTCACTCTGGTTCTAAACCTAACCCTCATCCCGGTCCTAAAGCTAACCATTACACTGATCCTAGAACTAACCCTTACCCTTCTCCTATACTTAACCTTCACCCTGGTCCTAAACCTAAGTCTCACTCTGGTTTTAAACCTAACCCTCATCCTGGTTCTAAAGCTAACCCTTACAGTGATTCTAACCCATACCCAGGTCCTAAAACTAAACCTCATTTTGGTCCGTAACATAACCCTCACCCTGGTCCTAAACCTAATTCTCCCCCTGGATCTTAACCTAACCCTCACCATGGTCCTGAACCTAATCTTCACCTTGGTCCTAAAGCTAACCCTAGCACTAATTCTAGAGCTAACCCTCATCCTGGTCCTAAATCTAATCATCCTGGTCTTAAAGCTAACCCGTACACTGATTCTAGAGCCTGGTCCAAAACTTAATCTTCACTCTGGTCTTAAAGCTAACCCTTGACACTGATTCTAGAGCTAACCCTCATCCTGGATCTAAATCTAACCCTCGCCCTGATCCTAAACCTAATTCCCAGTCTGGTCCTAACCCTAACCCTGGTCCCATGATGTGACCATTGCTTCAGACACCAAGTTACCTGCTATCCATTTGCACTAGCTGCTTATCAGTGTGATTCTCACAGTTGGACGTTCAGGAGCTCTAGTCTTGAGTATGTGCTGGAAGCGCGTGCAGGAACACCACCAGCTCGGCTCTGCCCCTTAACCCGCCTCTTTCTTCCATCCTGCCTGTGCTGTTCATTACCATAAGAGTTCTTCGCTCGCTCTGTTCGGTTCATGAGGTGCCGCGTTGCTCGTGCAGAGCTTTCTGAATTCCGAGCCTTTGGGTCCTGCTTCGTTCCTACCAGAGGCGTTCTGGCTTTTCTCCAGAGCAGCTTGGAAAGCAGAGATCCGTCCACTGATCATACTAATGAAGCAGTGTGTCCTGTTAAGGCCCCCCCTGACTGCCCCCCTTCAAACGGACACTTTTATGCACTCAAAGGGCTTCTTTGATTAATATTTCCCTGATCCCTGATCTGACACGTCCTTTTTCCATGTAGCTGGTTGGCAGATGTGGTTTTTCTGTATTTTGGAAATCCCTCCCCAACCTATCCTGTTTATCATCCTTGGTAGACTAACCTTACCTTAATCTGGTTGCTGAGCATCACCAGCCTGACCACACTGGTCCATCAGCATGACCAGCTTGACCAAGTGGGTCATCCAGCTTTCCGAAATTGGTCGACCAGTATAGACAACCCTGACCAAGCAGTATTACTAAGCTTGTTGACCAGCATGATCATGGTGGTTGACAAACCATGGTGGTCAAGCTGGACATAGTGGTGGACCAATATGACCAATCTTGTTGACCTAGTATGACCTGTATGACCATGCTGATAGACAATGACAAATCTGACCACACTGGTTCACCAGTATGACCAGCTTGATGGAATGAGTCACCTAGCAATACCAAACGAGTCAACAAGCTTAACCAACTTGACCAAGCTAGTCAACCAGTATTACCAAGCTTGTTGACCTACAAGACCTGGTGGACCAATATGACCAATAAGTTTGTTGACCAGCATGACCAGCGTGACCATCAAGAGTCATCCAGCTTTACCAAACTAGTCAACCAGTATGAAAGTAAAGATAGCTGGCAGTTGTCTTGCTAATATTATTTAGT
The DNA here is from genome assembly GCF_030463535.1 of Salminus brasiliensis. Classification (NCBI taxonomy): domain Eukaryota; kingdom Metazoa; phylum Chordata; class Actinopteri; order Characiformes; family Bryconidae; genus Salminus; species Salminus brasiliensis. The sequence continues at coordinate 2,046,020 of NC_132892.1, read as the reverse complement.
TTAATCTAGGTATTGCAGTATAGTTAGCATCTCAAGCTAATGTTAATTGAATAGCCAGTGTTAACTACTACTTGCTAGGATGTTCTTGTACTATTATACTAGTATATGAGTCTCAAATAAGCACAAAACTAGCTAACTGTCTCTAAACTCAGCTTAGCACAGCTAGCATCAATTTAGTAAACACTTCCTCACAATATTAGCTGCCCCTGATACCAGAGGAAAAGCTAGCAAATCTACATATTAGTTGACCAAGCCACATCCACAGTGATCTCTCCATGATGACATGAACCCTCATGCTAACAGTTGTTTGCTTCCCCCCCTCCAGTGGGATCTCCCTGCTGATCCTGAAGCAGCGCTGGATCACCTCCCTCCAGTTCCAGTCCCTGCAGGAGATCAGCGCAGGCAACGTCTACATCACCAACAACAGCCAGCTGTGCTACTACAACACCGTCAACTGGACCGGTCTGTTCCGCACCGGCGGCCAGAAAGCCCTCATCAAGAGCAACAAGGACCCACGAGAATGCAGTGAGTGGCACTTTTCACTTGTATGTAGTTAAACAAGGTAAAGTCAAACATGCTTTTGGCCACTTCGTTGCATTCCCATAGCAACATCACTGATGAACTTTGAACTTTGAGCAATTAAACAGATCATTCTCTAGATTTGCCAGGAGGACTTGTTGGCTATAATAGAGCACCATGTTAAAGCAGATAAAACGACCAACCCTCAGTGAGAGCTAACCAGACTAAAGTACAGCCTCCAAGCATGGTGGAGGTAGTTTCACGCAGTGTTACAACCCATAGTGAGAGCTAGCTAGGAACACCTACACATTACAAAAACCTACAGGAGCTTTTATGATATCCCATTCTAAATCCATAGACATTAGTTTGGAGTAGGGGGTTGGTTCCCCCTTGCAGCTCTAGCAACTATTCTAAGAAAGCTTTCTACAATATGTAGGAGTGTGTATCTGTAGGAATTTAGTGCCTATTAATCCAGAAGACCATTTGTGAGGTCAGTCGTGTTGGAATAGAAAAGGGCCTTCCCCAAACTGTTTCCACAGAGTTGGAAGTCCAGAATCTCTTGAAATGCTAAAGCATTAAGACTTCTCTGGATCTTCACTGGATCTACAGGGGGCTACAGGCCAACCCCTAAATAACAACCCCATAGCATTATCCCACCTCCACCAAACTTTACATTTGGCACAATGCAGTAAGGCAGGTGACGCTCTCCTGACATTCACCAAACCCAGACTACTGTGTCCATGTGTGTAAAGGCCATGTGGCAGTGGGACTGAATGAAACGCCTGAATTCAGTGCTTAAGAGATGTGTCCCAATACTTTTGCCTAAATAGTGTATGTCAAAACATTTTACATAATGCTGTGTCTCTATGTCTGACAGCTCAAGAGCGGATGGTGTGTGATAAGCTGTGCTCGGAGGCTGGGTGCTGGGGGCCTGGTCCAGATCAGTGTCTGTCCTGCCGGTTCTACAGTCGGGGCAGGACCTGTGTGAAGTCCTGTAACCTCTACCGTGGGTGAGTAACTATCTCTACTGTCCAGAGAAGAAGGCTTTCTACGTGACTTTGCATTCAGCCACAAGAGCATTAGTGAGGTCAGGATGTTGGACGCTCATCATCCTCAACTTCCCACCTCATCCCAAAATGTATTGGATGTAGCACCATCATCATCATCATTCCAGCTTAATGCTCGGGGGCTTTATTATACCCCTATATAGCCCACGCCTGGCATTAGGCAGCATGGTGCCAATAGGTTCATGTGCACCTGCTCCAGAGAGTTCTATTCTATGTACTTCTTTCTCTGCAGGGACTAGACAAGCTGTGTCCGCAGCAACGGGTGCAACTTAAATTCACCAAATGCGTTCATCGGAAAGCGTGTCCACAAACTTTTGACATGTAGTGTAAGCTGGTAAAACGGGCAAATCCACCCCCCAGCACATGCCACTTAGACAGCCGGTCTGATGTTTAGGGTATACATGGATTCTCTACATCCTGCCCAGCAAGATCTTGTAGTTCCAACTGTTCCAGCATTGAAGAAATCACAAATGCTGCTAATTCCTCCAGTTTCCCCCTCCCCGCCTTCATAAACAGACAGAGCACACAACCCACTACAGAACCCACTAGGAGATGCGAGTGTGACAAAAAAGAAATTACCATTTCAGTCCAGCGGGACCATTTAAAAAAAAGGCGCATGTGGCTGGGAACATTTTTTTCCCGGTGTATTCATTAAACAATAGCAATCCTCAACCCTGCACTCCACGTGAATGGGGCTCCCCGATGATAGAAATTTTTAATTTAGTGCCTGACAATGGGCCGTAGCTGCAGGGGAGTGTCAGGAGTTTGATGAATGGAGGAAAGCTTGATGTGTTTTTGGTTGGCATTCTCTAATTCTATTCATTCTGTTGGTTTTTTTTTCTTTTAGTTTTGTTTTGTTTCTTCTTTTATTTTTTCTTTAGCCTTTCTTGTAGCCCCAGCGAGACCTGCCCAAGATTTGCTCTGTGAACTGAGCTGGTGGTCTAAAGATCAGTAGCCCTATCTTATACCCTTGCGATGCTCATTGCTATCTTACGGTCTATTTTCGTTCCTTCAGACTGTGTCATTTAAATAGCAACGGTGCTTGTGAATATATCTACACTGATGGGCATGGTGGTCTCGAAATTAGGTGTGTTTAGATCCATTTCTGGCATATTATGTAAACACCGGAGCCCCACTGACTGAAAACAGCCTAGGCAGACATCAACAGTCAGACGTTCGTTGCTATCTTGGCATTGAATTGTCAACACAGGTGCGTGCAGCCCAACGCTCATATACCCCCCCCCACCCCCCACGCTTTACACCACTGAAATAGCAACCCGCTAAAGCAATATGCTCAAAACACACCCATGATTAATTAAGAGACGTAGTACATGACTTTGGTGCGTTTCAAACTCTTCAAGGCAAACTTTTCCCATCGTTACCATAGCAAAGGTGCACGGTGCGCGGTTGCTGGCTTGCCAAAAGATTGCTAAAATAGGGCTCCAGATGGTTTAGTATTGCTACTTTGGAGCCTAATGGACTTGGATGATTAAGAAAATTTCCTGGCAACATAGGACCCTGAAACACCAAATCTGGAATACCAAATCTTGGGAACATACAACCTTGGACACTTTGAGCCCTGGACACATAGGGCCCTAAAACACAGATCCCCTGGAACACTGGACCCTGGAACTGAGAGTTGTGGGAACTTGGGACAACAGAATATGGATCCCTGAGTACAGAGGACCCTGAAATATAGAGCCCTGGGAACACAAGTGTTCAGCCTCTTCATCTCTGTGAACATTTCTTGGCCCTCGTTTGCCACTTTGTCTCCATTGTGAGGGTACAACAGGTGCCAGTACTATGATTGGCTTAGAAGAAACTTATCTGACCACTATCCTATCCTGCAAATTGCACATGCATGCACCTGGATCACGTAGTAATGACTGAGAGGTGAGCAAAGATTGTTGAGGTGGTCTTATGAAAACTTGTCACACAGTTTCTTCAATATTCACTCTGCAATCAACCCACTCTATCATTCCTATTATCAGGCTCTAGCCTGAACGGCTTCTCATTGACGAGCTTTAAACACAGCGCTGAAGCTCTCGGCCTAGTTTCCATCAGATAGCTGGTAATGGAGGTGTCTGGAGCGTCATTAAGAATATTTCATTAGCATTGCACTTCACTGCAGCCTCTTTATTAGCTAGATTGATTCGTTTCTCTACTGCCGGAAGGCTGGAACGTGTTTGTTTCTGCAATTTCTCAATTTAGTCTCTTTTGTTGTTGTTTTTTTCTTCTAAATCTCAGTGAATCCTTGAGTGAGCCTGATCTACTTCTACCATTCAGCTTCCTGAAAGAGCTGGTTAACAGTGGATTGGAGTTAGTATACTTTAGGTCCTATGTTCCCACAACTTGGTGTTCCAGGGTTATATGTTCCAAAGGCTCTATTGTTCCCAGGGCCCAATATTCCAAGTCCAATACCAGATAAGGTGTTGCTAAGCTATTCCTTGGTTATCCCAGGTGGTTGCCAGGGTTTTGCGAGGTAGTTGCAGAAGTGGTATCTCAGATGGTTGCTTGGGGGTCACATTGTGATTGCAGTGATTTCTGTATCATCGTTTGGGTGTTGGTAGGTGGTTGTTATGGTATCCCAAATGGTTGCCAGATCTAGCTAATGCATTGCTGTGGTATCCTTGCGCAAGTTCCACCCAAAAACCTGTTTCAATCATAGTTCAAGGGTGCTATGTTCCCAGGATGCTGTGTTCCAGGGTCATATGTTCTACAGGCTCTCTATTCCAGGGTCATGTGGTCCCAGGGCTCTATGCCCAATGGTTTTGTGGTCTCAGGGCCCAATATTTCAAGACATGTAGTCCCAGGGCTCTATATATCAGGGGCATATGTTCTCAGTAATCCATATTCCAAGGTCCAATGTTCCCACAACTTGGTGTTCCAGGGTTATATGTTCCAAAGGCTCTATATTTCAGGGTCCTGTGGTCCCAGGGCCCAATATTCCAAGTCCTGTGGTCCCAGGGATCCATATTACAGGGGCCTATGTTCCAATTACTCTGTTTCAGGGTCCAGTGTTTCCAGGGTCCCCCAATACTTGGTGTCCTGTGGTCCTAGGGTTCATAGTTGAAGGGTGTTCCCAGGATGCTGTGTTCCAGGGTCATATGTTCTAAAAGCTCTCTATTTCATGGTCCTGTGGTCTCAGGGCCAAATATTACAGGTCCTGTGGTCCCAGGGCTCTATATATCAGGGTTCTATGTTCTTAGGGATTCATATTTCAGGGTCCGGTGGTCCCAGGGCACAATATTCTGGAGTCCTTTGTTCCCAGGACTCTATGTTCCAAATGCTTTCTATATTTCAGGCACCTTGTGCTTTATATCCCATGGTCCTGTGGTCTCAGGGCCCAATATTCCAAGTCTTGTGGTCCTAGGGCTCTAGATATCAGGGTCCTATTTTCTAAGGGATTCATATTCCAGGGTCCTATGTTCACAAGGCTTGGTGTTCCAGGGTTCCATGTCCCAGGGCTCTGTGTTAATACAAGCTCACATTTGAAATGTAGCAGATCGAACATTGACCATGTGAGTTTGAGAGTTTGAGAGTTACGAACTGAACTGTGAGCAAAGTCTAAACATATTATTAGCATGTTAGCCTGTTGGCAACTGTAACGGTTGCCGGTCCCTGGTGAAAAGTCGACTTATATGGAGACAGAAACAGGTATTGACAGCTCATCCAGGTGGCTTCCCAGCGGGCTCAGTTCGCTGCCTGCAGCCATCTGTTGGGATGAAACCGGGGGGGAGGGTGTTGTTTGCCAAGCTCCTCTGTGGTCTGGTGGAGGAACAGTAGTGTTTGCCAATAAATTACTCTGCAGTAAATTATGCATGGATCCTCTTTCTCAGGTCTGTTTAGCATATTGACCCAGGGCTCATGAAAGTGAACCCGGTCCAGCTCTGGAGTCTGGAGGCTTTATAGGCCAGAAACCAGTTTTGAAGAAACATATTCATGAACATTGGCTGAGGTTGGTTTTCCTGTTTTGCTAATATCGCAATATGTTGACAGATTGTTAGTGCAGTATTTTATATGGTAGCTTGGGTGTTGCTAAGCTATTCCTTGGTTATCCCAGGTGGTTGCCAGGGTTTTGCCAGGTAGTTCCGGTAGTGGTGTCTCAGATGATTGCTTGGGGGTCACATTGTGATTGCAGTGATTTCTTTATCATTGTTTGGGTGTTGGTATGTGGTTGTTATGGTATCCCAGATGGTTGCCAGATGTAGCTAATGGATTGCTGTGGGATCCTTGCTCAAGTTTCACCCAATGCAATACCAAAGCGCTTGTGTTAGCAGTGTGTTGTCCAATCAAACTGTGACTTTGGTGTACCTCCAGGGGTCTGGCTAGGTGGTTACTATGGTATGCCATGTGGTTCCTACGATGTTTTAAGGTGGTTACACTAGTGACGTAGGTGGTTCCTTGTAAGGGGTAAGGTGATTGCAGTAGCATTCCAGGTGATTGCTAGAGTGTTGCTAGGTGGTTGCTGTGGTATCCCAGGTAGTTCATGAGTGAAATCACTGGATTCAAATGCGGGGTACTGTACTGTATATGAGGCAATGCCATTTTCTCTGTGACATGGCGATGTTAGATGTTTTATTAATGTGTTTTTCCCCCACGTATGTTTTTCAGAGATGTCCGTGAGTTTGCCAACAGTTCAGTGTGTGTGGAGTGTGACAGCCAATGTGAGAAAGCTGGAGATAGGACCCTGACCTGCCATGGCCCGGTAAGAGAGCTATTTAGTCCTCATTCTTTCCTTCTTTTATTTCTTCTTTTTGGAATCTTCTCCAACACTGTGGCTAATCGCATATCACCTGTATTCCTCATTCTCAAACACTGGTAGCTTGTGAGCTAAAATCAGTAGAAGGTGTGACTGCTGTGTAACTGTGTAAATGTGCTGTAGGGCCCAGATCAATGTACAAAGTGTCTTCATCTGAAGGACGGTCCAAACTGTGTGGAGAAATGTCCTGATGGGCTGCAGGGAGCCAACAGCTTCATCTTTAAATATGCCGAAACCAACAACGAGTGCCATCCCTGTCACCCCAACTGCACTCAGGGGTAAGAGAGAGAGAGAGTGTGTGTATGTGTGTGTGTGTGTGAAGTCCCTCCCATGACAACTGCAGGAGTATTTGGGATTCCTAATTACCATTGGGTCTACTCCCCACCTTGTTAGTTTTGAGAACTGTAGTTGGTCTTAATCACTACCTTGTTGGTTCTGGGACATCCACCTAACTATTGCTGACTCAACGCTTTATTTGGTCTGAGACCACCACTTCACCACATCAGTAATGGGTGTAATGGGTGCTGATCCCCACTTGATTTGTCCTGGGACCTCCCCTTGACTGTAATTGGTCCTGTTGGTTTGGTTTGAAAGGCCCCCCCCCCCAACTACGATTGGTCCTAATTTCTATTTCCTGATTGTAATTGGTCCTAGTCACCCCCTTGTTTGGTCTGAGACCTCCTTCTTAATGACAGTGGATGGTTCTAATCACCGCCTCATTTGATGGGAGGTCTCACCTTGACTGTAATTGGTCCTAATCACCACATGGTTAGTTCTGAGACCTCCACCTAACTATAACTGGTCCAGATGACCACTTTATTTGATCTGAGACCTCCGACTAACCACGATTGGTCCAGGTGTCCACTTTATTTGATCTGAGACCTCCACCTAACCACGATTGGTCCATATCACCACCACTTTAGCTTTTCTTTACTGGTCCTATCCCAGTCTTGTTTGTTCTGGGATCCTCTCCTTGACAGTGATTGTTCCTCTTCATCACTTTACGTGTTTTAAGACCTCCTCCTAACTGTGATTGGCCCTAATTCCTGTCTCGTTTGTTTTGAGACCACCTCCTAATTGGTCCTGATCACTGTTTAAAGTCCCCCCAACTACAATTGGTCCTAATCCCTTTCCCCTGATTGTAATTGGTCCTAGTCACCCCCTTGTTTTGTCTGAGACCTCCTTTTTAATGACAGTTGGTCATAATCACCACCTCATTTGATGGGCGGCCTCACCTTGACTGTAATTGGTCCCAATCATCACATGGTTAGTTCTGAGACCTCCTCCTAACTATAACTGGTCCAGATCACCACTTTATTTGATCGGAGACTTCCACCTAACCACGATTGGTCCATATCACCACCACTTTAGCTTTTCTTTATCCCAGCCTTGTTTGTTTTGGGATCTTCTCCTTTACAGTGATTGTTCCTAATCACCACTTCCTTCTGAATGAGATTGATCCATGTCGCAGGATTTTTTCAAATTATTATTTTTATACAGTATACTGAAATATACTGCTGACTCAAATGTGAATGTGTAGTCATTACCAGCAAACTACACCCAAGGGAAAATGTGTGTATATGTGGATGCATGTAGTCCCTGGCACCCGTATTTCATCCATGGATAAGTGTGTGTCAGAATGTAATCTCTGCCAGCTCAAGTGGACCCAGGGGTAACTGTGGGCATGTGTGTTGTTTGGATTTCTGACGCTCCAAATATGCCCCAGAGGTACGCTGGCATGTATGCCATGTATCTTTCTGCGTTCCGTGATACGTCCCTGGCAAAGCCTTCAACTGCCTGTTTCTTTTTTTCCCCCTTGAAACTCCACGAAATGTCACAACACATGTAATCAACACGACTTGCCCATGTCCTCCGAGTCTTCAGTCACCAGAGTTCACTTCCCCAGAACCGTGCTGTTCTGCTTTTGCCAGCAGAAGCGGAGCGAAAGATCAATTCCACATGACAATGGGACTCAACTCTCCTCTCTTCTCTCCTTCTCATCCCTCCTTCTGTATTCCTCCTTGATCTCCCTTTACTCCCAAAATCAAAGCACTCTTCCCTGTGCTCCGTGGCGTGCCCATTCCCTTCATCTCCGTGACGACGTTCGTTCGTCGCCCCTGGCTGCTGTCAGGCCTCTCCTGATCCCCGCTTCAACTCCACAGGACTCTGGCGTCCAGTCAGCAAGAAGGCAGTGCCTTGCAACATGTCTAAACTGTTCACAGAGGGATGGAGGGACTTTGAGTTTAATGTCGTTGGTAGGAGGAGGAGGGGGGTCTAGTAAAGGTGACTCCCTCCTATGGGTGGAGTACAGGAGGCTCACCACAGGACAAGAACTATGTGATATACAACCCTGGGCCTGGAAGAGTTCCTTTCCTGTGCATTGTAGTGGTTACCTGGTAGTCACACTACCTTCAACTCAGAAAGGGCTTGAAATGAATTGATTAGCTGGATCAGGTGTGTTCAGAGCAATGGTCAATGCTAACATGCATGGCAGGTGGTCCTCCAGTACCAGGATTGAAAACCGCTCTTCCTCCACAAGACGCTTCCCTGCACCGAAGGCCTCTTTCCCACTACAGGCCCAAATGGTTACTAAGGGCGGTATACCATTCCACCGGGCTTTGCTTTGGCTGCGGTAGCGTTTTTGGACGAGCCCAGTGGCCGGGCTGCACTAATGCCACGGTACATATGGTGGGCGAGCCCGGTAGTGAGTTCATGACCAGGCTGTGCGATGTAGCGAGCCAAGTGGTGAAGTTGGACGAGGCCTGTAGTCCACTCAAGTATGCTAATTATTATTATCATAACTTTTAACTATTATTATCTAAATGTAAAGATCCATGATCTTGTGGCACAAAGGTGACATCAATGTGGAGGCAATCATCGGATTGTGCCACTTAGCCCTCCTGACGAGTGGTTCTGTGGCCTCAAGTACTGTTAGTTAACCATGGTGAGTAAACCGGAACGGACAAACCACTGGCGTACCCTCCATGCTCAGAAGTGGAAAAGAACCATGGATGTCCAAGAAAAAGTTGGTCACCATGTCTGAAAACCAATGGAAATCACAAAATCACATAAAAAGACCAGCATTGGCACTCATAAAGGTTGCTAGAGTTGCAGGACAAGAGCCGCTTGAGGTACTCTATAAGGTCCCCCCTGCTGTGGAATCTAGGAAGACAGAGGCAATGGAAATTCAGTATGAAAGGACTGGGATTCAGACTGAAGGAAGAAGGAGCTCGACCAGAACGTTCCCGATCCAAACTCTACAGCTCTGAAGGCTCTTTTAAGAAGGAAAGGACTTCATGCCATGACTGTAATCGTGAGCTAATTGGCAATTAGATCCAGCTAGAGCCTGGTGTCATTGTAGGGAGTCCAGCTGAGAGAGATTTAATTCCCTGCCACACTTTTTAATTCGCCCCACTCTACCGCTCCCGTTCAAGTGTACTCTGGGTAAATGGCTCCTGTGTGGTGCAAAGACGGATATTGAAAGCTAAGCAGGCCTTAAAATACAGGTCTATGTTATTTTTTTTCATGTGAATGTTGGATATTTTGCTCATGTAAGCGTAGCTATCCTCAGAATTGTTAAGGAGCACTATATGAAGTGGAAGAATATCACTGTGAAGAAGTGCCATCAAGGCCAGTTGTGTTCTCTCAGGCTCCGGCTGCTGATGGCAAGCAGCTTGCCTAGGATTGGAACTATCCTTCGATCATAGTGGCAGTGCCTTAGTCCCCCTCTGCGTTATCCTGATGCTTTGCGGCCTTTGTTTCAGGTGCACTGGACCCCGTATTCAAGACTGCGTTGGAATGCTGGACAGGTAGGACCCCAGATTGTTCTATTCTGTACTAACTGGCAGGACACAGAAAACGAAAGCAATAAGTTATTTTTATCAGAAATAAATAAAGAATTATGAAGACAGTGTTTGGTATCCTTAGTGAGCTTAGCACTGGAACTATGTGACCAAAGGCAGGTTTACACGGTCTGGTTTGCATCCTGACATCCTCAGTAATACTCTATTCACTGAATGCAATCAAATCCTCAGAGCAGTGCTACTCCAAAATCTAGTAGAAGGTCTTCTAGAGACAGTTTCTTCAACAAAAGCAGGATCAACTTTTTTAACACTCTTGATTTCAGAAAAATCTACGAATGAGCATGTGTCCCAGTACTTTTTTGTCCATGTAGTATAGCTAGCTAGCCTATAATGGACAAAAGAATTAGCCTATTGACTTCATGGCATCTTTGGAGAATGAGCAATTCAGATAACCCAATGATTTCCATTTAATTAATGCATTTTTTATACTGCAGGGCCTTGTGCCATATGATGCAATAAAAGTATACAACCCCCGCTACAGGATGGAACCTCATAACCACACTAATTAGCACTGTGCTAACTGCATGCCTAAATCATCTCACATTGCCTCCAACTGTTCATGTAGTTCAGTAATCTCTAATAGACTTGTTTAAGTGGTTTTCAACACTGTGTGAACTGAAGTACAGGCAAGATTCGAGTTACGATCATAAAAAAAGTCCAATCCTATTAAATGACCATTAAAAGCCTGGATGAACCTTCTCCTACCTGTCTCCGAACTTGCTGAATTTTTGAATTCTGAATCGTCCCCTGCATATCATTACCAGAGCCTGTGTCCCTCAGTAAATTCCATGTTCATCTGGACCGCTGTGTATCGATCACCCAAATGCCACTGGTTCACCACGGACCTGCCCTCAGCTCTTCATGATCTCTGCTAGTGAAGTGCCTCCTAGAAATGCTTCAGGTCAGGTCCAGCAGACAGAAGAACAACTTTTGCTTCAGGTCAGGTCCAGCAGGTAGATGAACGACTTTTGCATCAGGTCAGGTCCAGCAGATACAACAATGAAGTTTGCTTCTGGTCAAGTCCAGCAGGTAGAACAATGAAGTTTGCTTCAGGTCAGGTCCAGCAGGTAGAAGAACAACTTTTGCTTCAGTTTAGGTCCAGTTGACAGAAGGTCGACTTTTGCTTCAGATCAGGTCCAGCAGGTAGAACAATGAAGTTTGCTTCAGGTCAGATCCAGCAGGTAGAAGAACATCTTTTGCTTCTGGTCAGGTCCAGCAGGTAGAAGACCCTGGCTGCAGAGCCAAAGGAGGTGTTACAAGGATGCACAAGGATGTTAGGTGCTCGAGGGCACTTCACTTGGGTCCTGTCAGTTCAGAGGCTCGAACTGGTGAGCTTCCAGTCACAAGGCTGCTTCTCTAACCCTCAGGTCATGACTGTTCCATTGTCCCAATGTGGAACCTTTAGCTTTTAAGACTGTAGATATGAAATAAAGAAAGTGTGCAGCTTAGAGAACATTAATAAACAAATCTGGTGTTTAAATAATGTGCAGTGTGCAGTCCGACCCTTTCGCATACATCTAAAGAAACATGACACTTCCAGAACAGTCAATTTTGGCCGCAGTACATAGCACATACTTAATAAACACAGTGGACTGCAGTAAACAGGATCATCTTATTAAGAGGAGGATAAATGAACGAAAGCATCTTCACCCTAAAAGTGAATCCGTTTTTATTGCATTTGTTGGCTTTGATTAATAGATCCAGACAGAAGCACTTTGGGCAGGCAAATCTGAATTAAGCTTTTAGACTTGATTAAGTCCAATAACAGGTGATTTGCTGCCTCTTGAGGGTTTTGTTCAAGTCTAATCCCAGGCAAAATTATTCAGAAAGCTCAGTGGATGAGCATGGTTTAGAATCCTGATTTCCACACAGGATCAGATAAATGAGGATCTGTATGAGCTCTATAATCTGATGGATCTGTGGA